>NC_028646.1:16638950-16872575 GCF_001406875.1 Solanum pennellii
GGGGGGGGGGGGGGGGGGGGGAGCACATTGGTCATAACGTACAGAATACTCAGTCGACGTCACTTGTGGACTGTCCTATCAGTCATTGCTTGTGCACATCACTTAGTCGTCGTCGGACGTGTACTTCCCGCATCGCCTTTGGCCTGCACACAACGGTCAGCTGACATCATATGTTGTCTTCTAGCATCGCCTTTGGTCTGCATACAATGGTTTACTAACGTTGAGCGTGGCCTATCCACATATCCTTTGGCATGCAGACAATGGTTAGCCAACGTCGGACGTGGTCTACGTGCATTGCCTTCAGTCTGCACACAATGGTTTGCCGACATCGAGTGTGGCCTGTCCACATCGTCTTTGGCCTGCATACAATGGTCAGGCGACGTTGAACGTGGTCTGCTTGCATTGCCTTTGGCCTGCACAAAAGGTAAACCATTGTCGGACGTGGGTTGCCACGATCCTCCATAGCTTGCACACATCGGTATGAAAACATCGAATGTAGTCAGACAGCATCATCTATATTCTACACACATCAAGGTGCCAACATCAAACGTGGCCTGTCAACATCATTCGTAGTTGCACACATTGGTCTTTCGACATTGAATATTGTTTGACAATATTTTTCGCAGCGTGGACACATCGGTCTGCAGATATAGGCCAACATCAACCAGCATCATCCAAGGAATGCACCCATCATATATGGAATATGCGCAACTGGTAAGCAACGTCGGCCACTGGAATGCGACTAGAGCCAAGTCCTGCACACACAGATGTATAATGTGCATATATAACAAGCGACGTTGGCCAAATGTATGTGGCACTAGCCAAAGTCTTCTTGCACGAACGTGGCATGTGCGCACCTAACAAGCGATGTCGGTCAAGCGACATCGAGCATTTCATGCCCCCATCACCTTTGGACAACATAATATGGTCAACAAACGTCGGTCAAAACGTGTCTGCATCGCTTTTAGATAACAAACAATGGTCAGTGAATATTGGATGTGGTCTACGCGCATCACCTTTGTCCAGCACAAAATGGTTAGTCGACGTTGGACGTAGGTAGGCACAATTGTCCTTAGCCGGTGCACATCGGCAAGCGACGCTGGAAAATGAGAGACCGCATATGCCAAGGCCTACGCTCATGAGCCGTGGTGTGTGTGCATTGACATAGGACGTGACCTACATAGATAGGCCAAGAAATGTTGACCAATAACAAACAATATCAGCCAATGTCTTCAAGCATCTAACATGGCATGTGTGCATTCGGTAAGCAATGTTGGCCAATGAAATGCAGCATCAACCAAGCTTTCACACATCAGTCGTGGCATGTCTGCATCGGCTGGGTGACATTTGCATCGTCCAATATAAGGCAACATCAGCCAAGGCTTGTGTGCTTCATGCAACTGACGTTGGCCAAAAAATTGAAGCATCAACCAAGGCCTTCACATATCAACTGTGGCGTACGCGCATCGACAGGGCAACATCAGCGCCGGCTAACGACAGGCAACATCAACTAAGGCTTGTGTTTTTTAGGCAAACGACTTTAGCCAACGACAAGTGGCATAAACCATGCAATATTGTTCATGGTTTGTCGTCTCATCCATGACTTTTGCATATTACTTAGCCGACGTCAAGCGTGGATTGGTAGCATTGGTCATGACCTGTGCACATCACTCATCGATCTTCAGGTTTGGCCTTTCCAAATCGCCCTTATCCTGCACCAGAAGTTCAGACGACACTGTACATGGAGTTCATGCATAAACCTTAGGTTGTACAATACTTAGTCGACGTCATCTTTGAATGGACATATCGGTCGTGGCTTGTGTAAATCACTCAGCCATCGTAAAGCGTGGACTGCACACACAGACTTTGGCCAGCACACAACGGCAAACCAACATCAGGCGTTTCTTGCCTGCGTCGCCTTTGGTGAGCACACAATAGTTAGTCGACGTCAGGTGTAGCCTACCGACACCACTTTTGGCGTGCCCACAATGGTGAGTCGACATTGGGCGTGGTCTGCCTGCATTGCCTTTAGCCTTCACACAGGGATCAAGCCATGTCAGATCTGGGCTTCCAGGATCTTTCGCAGCCTACACACATCGGTATGACGATGTCGATCGTTGCCTGATAGCATCGTCCTTATCCTACACATATCTGATTGCCGACATCGAACGTGAAATTCCAATATCATACGCAAGTTTCATAAACTTATATATAAACGTCGAAGGTGGCCTACCATCATTGTCCATCGCTTGCACACATCGGTCTGTAGAAGTCGGGAAACAATAGGCAGCATTAGCCATTGGCATGCGCACATCTTACGTGGCATGTGAACATCTATCAAGAAACTTGGGACAATGGAATGTGTCTAAAGAGAAGGCCTGCACACATAGACATGGAATGTGCATATTTGACAAACGACGTCACCCAATGAAATACAGTATCAGCCAAAGCGTTCATGCATGGATGTGGCATGTGCACATCTAGGAAGTGATGTCGGTCAAGCGACATCGAGTGTTGCTACCCCCATCACCTTTTACCAGCATCATATGGAAAGCTGACTTTGGGCGTGGCCTACCCATATCGCCTTTTAACTACAAAGAATGGTAAGCCGATATCGGACGTGGTCTGCCTACATTGACTTTGGATGGTCATCCAACGTTAGACATGGTTTGCTCGCATTTCCTTTGGCTTGCACAAAATGGTCAACTAACGTGAGACATAGGAACTCAACATAATCCTTAGTCGATGCGCATCAGGCAAGAGATTTCGAACAAAGACACGCAGAATCTGCCAAGGCTTACATGCATGAGCTTTGGCATGTGCGCATCGGTTGGCGACATCGACATCTGGCAATGACAGGTAGAATCATCCAAGGCCTGTGCGCTTTGGGCAAGTGCCATGGGCCCACAGAAAGAAGCATAAAAAATGTGACATTGGTCGTGGACTTCCATCATCGGTCGTGGCTTGTGCAAATTGCTCATCTAATGCTGGCCATGGACTACCCGCATTGACCGTGGCTTGTGCTCATCACTCAGTCATTGTCAGGCGTGGGCTGCCACCATCGTCCTTTGCTTGCACCCAACGGTCAACCAACGTCAGGCGTTGCCTGACCGCATCGCCTCTGGCATGTACAAAATGGTCAACCGACCTCGAGCGTGGCATGTACGCATTACCTTTATCCTATACGCATGGTCAGCCGACATCAGACATGGTCTGCCTGTATTGCTTTTGGCCTGTACACATCGATCAACCGATGTCGGACAAGGGTTGCGTGCATCGTCCGCAGCCTGCACACAACAGTATGCCAACATGAAAGATGGACAGACAACATCATCCATAGCCTACAGACATCAGTTTGCCTATATCGAACGTAGCCTACCAATATCATCCGTTTGCTGCACACATCGGTGTGTCAATGTCGGATGTGGCCTACCAGCAATATCCATAACCTGCATGCATCATATTTCGGCCAACAATAAATTAAGATTTCCATTTGCATGTGTCTATAAAAAAGTCCTACACGCACATAAGTTGAATATGTATATCTGTAAAGGACGTCGGCCAGTGGAATGCTACATTAGCCAATGCCTGCAGGAACAGACGTGGAATGTGCGCATCTACCAAGTAATGTCGGCCAACGACATGCAACATCATCCAAGGTTTACACCATCAGTTGTATCGTGTGTGTATAGACTTGATGAAATCAATCATGGCCTACATACTTTGTCCAAATAACAACATCTAATGACAGGCAACATTAGCAAAGGTCTTCACACATCGATTTGAGTGCATGGCAAGTGAAGAAGGACAATAACATATTGCATCATCCAAGATATGCAACATTAGTAAAATCATGCACACATAACTCCTGGCATGTGTGCATTGGTTTGGTGACATCGACGTTGGCCAACGACAGGCACCATCAGCAAAGGCGTGTGTACTTCACGCAAGCAACGTCGGCCAAAAACAGGCAGCATTAGCCAAGGCCTGCACGCATCTGACGTGGCATGTTAGCATCTGGCAACTAATATTGTCCAAAGGAATGCAACATCAACCAAGTCATACACGCATTGGTTATGGCGAGTGTGCATCAGCTGGAAGACATTTGAATCGGCCGACGTTAGTAAAATTAGCCAAGGTATGTGCATTTTGGGAAAGCGACATTAGCCAACGACATGCACCATCAGCCAAGGCCTATACACATAAGTCGAGGCATCTACTCATCGACAAAGTGACATGGACGTCGTTCAACAAAAGGCAACATCCTCTTAGGCTTGTGTTCTCTGAACAAGCTACATCGAAAACCGACAAGCGGAATGGCCAGGTGACATTAGTCGTGGCCTGTGCACATCGCTTGGCCAACATTGAGCGTTGGTAAACTGCATCGGTCGTGGAATCTACACATCACTTGGAGGTTGTCAGGATTGGCCTTCGAGCATCTCCCTTTGCCTTCATACCACGGTCTGACGATATTTGACGTGGGCTCCCCACATTGGCCGTAGCCTGCTCATTGCTAAACCGACGTTGGTTGTGGACTGCTTGCATCGGTTGTGACTTAAGCACATCGATCAGTCGTTGTCAGGCGTTGACTGCCTGCATCACCCTTGGCCTACAAAAAATGGTCAGGCAACATCGGTCGTCGCCTGATCCATCGCCTTTGCCCTGCACAATAGTTACCTGACGTCAGGTTGGCCTTCGAGCATCGCCCTTGGCTTGCACACAGTGATCATCCAACATCAGTTGTGGCCTTCATGCGTTGCCTTTGGCCTGCACAAATGGTTAGTCGACATTTGACATGGCCAACCAACATCGCCTTTAGCCTGCACAAAATGGTTAGCTGACGTCGGACGTACCCTACAACTATCATATGTGGCTGATTTATACATATTTTATTACGTTTACTGTTCGTACGATATTGAAAAATATTTTATTTTTACAAATATGTACTCTATGATTATTTTCAGGTATTTAGAAGTACTTTTGAGAATGTTCATATTTTCCTGACTTGTATTAATATTTTTAAATTTATTTTTATGGCTTTTTTATTTTAACATCACATTTAAAAAATTTCAATTTATTAAATTATTGAATTTAAGATTACTACATTTATTTGTGATATTTTGGTGTTAATTTTATAGTTTTTTCATATTATTTATTAATCAATTACTCATTTCAAGATTTACCGAAAAAAATAAAAACTAAAAGAAGTGTTGGAATTGGTGAAATCAAGGTTAATATATTAATTAATGAATTATTGGCGTTAATTTTATATATTTTTTCCAGATTTTCCTATTTTTGATAAATTAATTATTCATTTTTGAAATAAATCTAACAAAAATTAAAAAATTAATTTTTTTTTAATTTAAGGCTACTAAATTTATTTATGAATGTTTGGCGTTAAAATTGTATTTTTTTATTTTTCCATTTTAATTATTGAATTACACATTTTCAAGATTTACCAAACAAAAAGAAAAATAACAAAAATTGATGAAATTGATGAATTAAATTTATTTGTTAATTTTCGCATTAATGTTATATTTTTCTTATTTTCCTATATTTACTGATGAATTACCCATTATTGAGATATACCAAACAAATATAAAAATTTAAGAAAATTGTTGAAATTTTTAAATTTAAGGTAATTATATTTATTTATGATTTTTCGGCGTTAATTTTATAGTTTATTCATATTTTTTATTCATCAGTTACTCATTTATTTAGGTTGACTGAATAAAAATAAAAAAAATAAATTATTGAAATTACTGAATATAAGGTTATAATATTTATTTGTGAATTTTTGGTGTTAATTTTATTTTTTTCATATTTTTCCTATGATTTATTAATCAATTACTCATTTTGGGATTAACCAAAAAAAAATAATAGTTGAACACTATTTTTTATATATAAAATGTTATTTGTGAAAGCTAATGTATGTTTGGACCTTAGAACATGCATAATTGGGTTGTCCATGTTTATTATGAATCTCTAGAAAAACGATGTTCAATCCTCTAAGTCAAAATCCGCACTTAGAAATCAAGAGCTCCAAGTAGGCCAAGCATAGTCCTTAGCAAATGCACATCGGGAAAGCGATGTTGGCCAATGAAAGGCAGCATCAGCCAAGGCCTGCACGCATGAACCATGGCGTGTGCACATAGTCTAGGCGATATCAGCGTCACGCAGTGACAGGCAGCATCAGCCAAGTCTTCAACGCTTCAAGCAAGCGATGTAGGCAAATGACAAGCAGCATCCTCCAAGAGTTATTAGTCATGAATAGCCTTTATCGATTGTGTCTTGTGCACATCACTCAATCAGCGTTGGTCATGGACTTTCCGTATCGGTTGTGGTCTGTGCACATCATTCAGTCTTTTCTTGCCTGGACTGCCTGCATTGCCCTTATCATGAACAAAATGGTCAACCGACGTCGGGCATTGCCTGCCTGCATCGATTTTGGCCTGCAAACAATGGTCAGATGACGTTGGGCGTGGCCTGCCCGCATCACCATTGTACTACACAAAATGGTCTGCCGAACATGGTATGCCCCCATTGCCTTTGGCCTTCACAAAATGGTCAGCTGACGTCGGACGTCGGCTGCCAGCATTGTCCCCAGCTTTTACACATCAGTCTGCCTATGTCAAATATGGCATAACACATCATTCGGCTTGACATGTCTACCGATGTCAAACGTGGCTTTCCAGCATTGTTCGTAGCCTCTACACACCAGTCTGCCAATGTAAGATGTGGCCTGCCACCATCATTTGTAGCCTGCTCGCATTAGTCTGTAGATGTTGTCCAATGGCATGCAAAATCACCAAAGGCCTGCATGTCTGTGACGTGGTATGTACGCATATAGAAAACGACGTCGGCCAATTGATTGCAACTTCAACCAAATTATGCACGCACAAACGTGGAATGTGCATATCTTGCAAAAGACGTTGGCCAATGGAATTCGGCATAAGTCAAGGCCTGCATTCACGGATATTGCATGTGAGCATCTGTCAAGCGATGTTGGACAACGACATGCAACATCATCCAAGGATGCACACATCAGCCATGTCGTGTCCACATTTGTTGTGCAACTTCAATCGTGGTATGAGCGCATCGGGTAGGCGACATCAGTTGTGTCCTACGCACATTGGCCAAGCGACACCTGCCAATGAATGAAAGAAACAACCAAGGCCTGCATGCATCAGCTATGGTGTGTGTGTACCGACTCGGCGAAATCGATCGTTGGCAGCGCGCATCGTCCAGGAGACATTGAATATTAGCAGACACTATCAGCCAAGGCCTGCACGAATCAACCATGGCGTGTGCACATCGACTAGGAAAAATCGGTCGTGAAATGCATGCATCGTCCGGATGATTTTTAGCCAACGACAAGATGCATCAGCCAAAGTCTTCACGCATCTAACAAGGCATGTGCGCAGTAGGCAAACAAAATTGGCCTTTATTGGTCAGAACAATCCAACAAGTGATTTTCGACAAGTACCTGCATGCATCATCCAGGAGACATCGACCAATGGCAGACAACATCAACAAAGGCTTGCACGCATCAGCCATGGCGTGTGCGTATAAACTGGGCAACATCAGTCGTGACCTGCATGAATCGGCGAGGCAATGTCAGCCAATGGTAGGCTGCATCAACCAAGGTCTTCCTATGTCTAACATAACATGTGTGCATCTAGAAAGCAACGTTGTCTAATAAAATGCAGCATGTGTAGAGGCCTGCACACATTGGTCGAGGCGTGTGTGCATCGGCTGGGTGACATTTACATCATCCAATATCAGGCAACATCAACTAAGTCTTGTTCGCTTCAGGCGAGCGGCGTTGCCCAATGGTAGGTAAAATAAGTCAAGGCGTGCAAGCATCAATCGTGGTGTGTGCACATCCATAGGGAAAAATCTACGTTGGCCAACGACAAGAAGCATCAATGTATACTTCAGGAAATCGACTTCAGCCAATGGAAACTGGAATTGGCCAAGAGATATTGTTTGTTGTGGCCGTGTCTTGTCCACATCGTTTAGCCGACGTCATGTGTGGACCCGTTGCATTAGTCGTGGCCTCTACACATCACTCAAGCGGTCGTCGGGTTTGGCCTTCCTGCATCACCCTTATCCTTAATAAAGTGTCCAGCCGATGTTGGAAGTGGGATGCTTGCATTGGCTATAGCCTGCATAATACTTAGGTGACGTTTTCCTTGGACTTCCCGTATTGGTAATGGCTTGTTCACATTTCTCTTCCAACGTCGAGAGTGGCCTGCCTGTATCACCTTTGGACTGCACACAACGGTCAACCAATAACGGGCATTGTCTTCCTGCATCATCTTTGTCCTGAAAACAATGGTCATCCAACATCGGGCATGGTCTGCTGGCATCGCCTTTAGAGTAGAAAAAATGGCCAGCCGACATTGGACGTAGACAGGCATCATCATCCTTATCATGTGCGAATCGGGTAAGTGACATCGGCCAACGAAAGGCAACATCTGCAAAGGACTAAAGGCATTAGTTGTGGTATGTGCTCATCGACTAGGCGACATCGATCGTCACCTTCATGCATCGGCTAAGTGATGTCGGCCAACAGCAGGCTGAATCAGCCAAGGTCTTGATGCATCTAACATGTCATGTGCTCATCTGTTAAGCAATGTTTGCAAATGATATGCAATATCATCCAAGGCCTACAAACATCGCTCAACTCTCGTCGGGCGTGGACTTTGCGCATCACCCTTGGCCTGCAGAAAATAGTCATGCGACATCAGGACTTGCTTGCCCCCATGGCCTTTGGCCTGCACAATGGTCAGCCAATATCAGTCGTGCCCTTCCAGTATCGCCTTTGGCTTGCAAATAATGATCATCAACGTCGGATGTGGCCTTCCTGATACATATTTGTACTGCATAGAATAGCCAGCTAACGTCGGATGTGGACTCCCTCATCGCCTTTGGCCTGCTCAAAATTTGAAGTTAACGTAGGATGTGGGTTGCACCTATCCTTTGTAGCCTGCACACATCTGTCAGCCAACGTCGAGCGTGGCCTACCAGCATCATTCGTATCCTACACACATTGGTCTGCTAACGTTAGACGTGGTCTGCCAGCATCATTCATCGCCTTCACACATCGGTCTGCTGACGCCTGACGTGGCCTAGACGCATCGCCAATGGCCTACACACCTCGGTCAGTATATATTGGACGTTCCTACCCGCATGGTGTGGCTTGCATTTGTTAGATGAGCGACGTCACATGCAATAACATTGAACGAGGTCTAATTGAAAACAGGCGGATGTCCATGTCGTACAAAATCCAAAGATTCAGAAACGCCCTTCTAACATATTTACAGATTCATTTATTTTCCATCCTGTATTCTCAACGTTTCCATTTCACATGGTTCATTTGTACCAATTTCTTTACATTTATGATTTGTAAGATATCGAAACTTATTTTATTTGTTCAAATATGTAATCTATGATTATTTTCACATGTTTATTTTATATGCTATTTTTTATTAAGGAATTAACTATTTTCGGGATTTACCAAACAAAAAAATAAAAAAAATTGTTGAAATTTATAATTTAAGGTTACTATGTTTATTTGTGAATTTTTGGCGTTAATTATATGTTTATTTCATAGTTTTCCTATTTTTTATTCTTGATTTACGTACTTTTGGGATTTACCGAATAAAAATAAAAATTTTAAAAAATAATGAAATTGTTGAATATAAGCTTACTGTATTTATTTGTGAATTTTGGCATTATTATTTTCATATTTTCCCTATGTTTGAATCACCAATTACTCATTTTCGAGATTTATTGAACAAATATAAAAATTAAAAAAATTAATGAAATTGTTGAATTTAAGAAAAATATATTTATTTGTGATTTTTGGCGTTATTTTTATTTTTTTTCATATTTAAATTATGTTTTGTTAATTAGTTACTCATTTTCGAGATCAACTGAAAAAATAAAAAAATTGTTGAAAACTACTTTTTATATATATAAAAAGTGATTTGTGGAAGGTAATGTGTGTTTGTACCTTAAAATTAGCATATTTGGGTTGTGCATGTTCGTTCTGAATCTCTCGAGAAAACGATGTCTACTCCTCTAAGTTATAATTTGCTTCACAGAATCAAGAAATCCTAGTGGGCCACACATCGGACTGGCATGTGGACCTCTGGAAAGCGACATCGGCCAACTACACGTGGCTTCAACCAAGGACTGAAAGCATGAGATGTGGAATGTCTACATCTAGCAAGTGATGTCGGCTAATTGTAGGAAGCATCAACCAACGTCTGCACGCATCAGACGTGAATATGTACATCTATCAAGCGACATCAATTTCATCCAATAACAAGTAACATCATTTTTAGCTAGTGTGTATTGGCCAAGCAACGTCGACCAACGCCAAGCAGCATCAACCAAGGACTGCACGCATGACATGTGGTGTGTGCGCATCCACTAGGCGACATCAGCCTTGGAAAATGGCATGTATAATAAGCCAATTCCTGTACGCTTCGGGCACGCGACGCCAGCCAACGGCAAGTGACATCAGCTAGGTGACATTGTTCGTGGTCCGCCCACATCTGTCGTGGCCAATGCACATCGCTAAGCCGATGTTGATCGTGGACTGCCAGCATCAGCCATGGCTTATGCACATCACTTATTCATTTTCGGGCATGGACTTCCCGCATTGCCCTTGGCTTGTACACACCAGTCACTTAACGTCGGGCATGCATTGTATGCCCACATCGCTATTGACCTGCATACAATGGTAAATCGATGTTGGGCGTTGCTTGCACACTATGGTCAGCCCGAAATTAGATGTGGTATGCCCACATTGCCATTGTCATAAGTTTACGTCAAACATGGGCTGCCAACATCGTCGATAGCCTACACACATAGGTCTATCAACGTCGAATGTGGCCTGACAACATCGTTCGTAGCCTGCACACATCGGTCTGCCAACGTCAAACATGGATTACCAGCATCGTTTGTATACTTCACATATCTGTCTTCCGACGTCGAATGTGGCATGAGAACATCTTCTGTAGCCTGAACACATTGGTCTACAGATGTCGGCCAACGACATACAACATCTGGCAAGGCCTGCATGCAACTGGTGTCGCATGTGCGCATCTGGTGTGGCATGTGCTCATCTGGAAAGCGACGTCGGCCAATGGCATGCAGCTTCATCCAAGGCCTGCACACATGGAAATGGAATGTGCATATCTGGAAAGTGACGTCGGCCAACGGAATGCGACATAAACCAAGGCTTGCATGTGTGAACGTGGAATTTGCGCATCTGGCATGCGACGTCGGCCAGCCGAATAGGGCATCAGCCAAGGCCCACACACATCAACCTATTGTGTACACATCGGCTAGGAGACATTAGTCATGGTCTAAGCACATCGTCTACAAAACATTGTTTGTGGGCAGCGCACATCGGCGAGTGACAGGCATTAACAGCCAAGGCCTGCACGCATAAGTTGTGGCATGTATGCATCGACTCGGCGACATCGGTCATGGCCTCAGCACATCAGCCAAGCCCAATGCAGACATCATCTTCTTAATCCTGCATGCATCAGCTATGGCGTGTGCACATCAAATGGGTAACATTGTTCTTGGTCTGCACATAACGTTCAGCCGATGTCGGACGTGGCCTTCCCGCATCGACGTTGGCCTGCTCTCAATGGTCAGTCGACAACGAACGTGTTCTACCCAAATCATCTTTAGCCTGCACACATCGGTCAGACGCTGTAAGGCGTGGACTGCACCTATTGTCGTGGCCTGCACACATCGGTCATCCAACATTGGATATGGACTTCCAGTATCGTTCGTAACCTGCACACATCGGTCTGCCGATGTCAAGCGTGGATTGCCAACATCATTTGTATCTTTCACATATCGGTCTGCCGATGGAAGACTTGGCCTTGACGCATCACCTGTGGCTTTCATACTTCGGTCAGCTAACGTTGGACGTGCCTACCCGCTTCGTTCGTGGCTTGAACTTCTTTGTCGAGCAACATCACATGTGATGGCATTGATCGAGGTCTAGTCGATAACATGCGGATGTCATGCCATAAAAATAAAAAGAGTGTGAAATTACCTTCATGTATTACAAAACATTCATCTATTTTCCATCATCTATTATTAACATTTCCGCCTCACGTGGTTCACTCATAGCAATTTCATTATGTTTTCGGTTCGTTCGATATTGAAACATCATTTGTTTGTACACATATGTACTCTATCATTAGGTTTCACATGCTTAGAAGTATTTTCAAGCATTTTTATATTTTTTCAGACTTAAAATTATTTTTTAAAATTTATTTTTACGAATTTTATTTTTCACAAAACATTTTAAAAAATAAAGTTGTTGAAAATGTTGAATTTTATGTTACTATATTTATTTGTAAATTTTAGGCAAAAATTTTATAATTGTTTCATATTTTTCCTCTTTTTTGTTAATTTATTACCCATTTTTTAGATTAAAATAAAAAAATACAAATCTAAAAAATTGTTGAAATTGTTGAATTTAAGAGGGATAATGCACAAGTACCACCTCAACCTATGCCCGAAATCTGACACACTTATACTATACTAAGGTCCTTTCACCCCCCTGAACATATTTTATTAATAATTTTCTACCCCTTTTCGGCCTATGTGGCACTATCTTGTGGGCCCAATGTTGGTTGCCTTTTTTCAAGCTAGTGCCACACAGGCCAAAAATGGGTCGAAAATTACTTCGAAAATAAGTTCAGGAGGTAATAAGATACTAAGATAGTATAAGTGTGTCTCTGGGATTTCGGGCATAGGTTGAGGGGGTACTTGTGCATTTTCCCTATTTGAATTTTTGGCGTTTAATTTTATATTTTGTTATTATTTTTCCTGTTATTATTCATGAATTAAACAATTTCCAGTATTTGGCGTACAAAAATATTAATTAAAAAATTTGTTAAATTTTTTTAATTTAAGGTTTCTATATTTATTTGTCAATTATTGTCATTAAAATTGTATTTTTTTTCATGTTTTTCTTTTTTATCAATGAATTACGCTTTTTCGAGATTTACCAAAGAAAAATAAAAATTAACAAAAAATGTTGAAATTGATAAATTTAAGGTTGTTATATTTATTTGTTAATTTTGGGCATTAATTTAATAGTTTTCATATTTTTCCTATTTTAATTCATGAATTACCCATTTGTCGGATTAACCTAACAAAAATATAAATTAATAAATTGTTCAAATTTTTGAATTTATTGTTACTATATCTAATTATTTTTGACGTTAATATTTTTCTTATTTTCTATTCATCAATTTCTCATTTTCCGGATTTACCTAACAAAGAAAATGTTGAAATTATTGAATTTAAGGTCACTATATTTATTTGTGAATTCTAGGCATTATTTTTATATTTGTTTCAAATTTTTCGATATTTTATCAATCAATTACTCATTTTCGGGATTAACCAAAAAAATATAAATAAAAAAATTGTCGAAAATTATTTTTAATATATATATATATATATATATAAGTTATTTGTGCAAACTAATGTGTGTTTGTACTTTAGAACGTGTATATTTGGGTTGTACATAATCATTTTGAATCTCCCAGAAAACGATGTATACTACTTTAATTCAGAATCAACGCATGGAATCAAGAGCTCCAAGTAGGAAAATCATTTTTCGTAGCTAGTGTATATCGGGTAAGAGGTGTAGGCCAACGACATGCAGCATCATCCAAGGCTTACATGCATGAGCCTTGGCGTGTGCGCATCGGATGGTTTTATCATGTTTAGGCAATGGAAGGTACCATTAGCCAAGCATTTTGTGCTTCAGACAAGCGACGTCGGCCAATGGCAAGCGACTTTTGCCAGGCGACATTAGTCGTGGACTGCGCGTATCGGTCATGGCTTGTACACATCGCTCAGTGGACGTTGGTTGTGGACTGTCTGCATAAGTCGTGGCTTCTGCACATCACTAAGTCATTTTCGGGTATAGACTGCTTGCATAAACCTTCGCATGAACATAACGGTCAACCAAAGTCGGGTGTTGCCTTCCTGTATCACTTTTGTCCTTCACACAATGGTCAGCCGACTTCAGGCATATCTTGCCCGCGTCGCCTTTGTCATTCACACAATGGTCAGCCAACGTTAGACGTAGTTTGTATCGCTTTTGTCCTGCATAAAACGATCAGCCAACGTCGAACATGGGCTTCCAGTATCGTCAGCAACCTGCACATATCGGTCTGTTGATATTGAACGTGTCGTGACAACATTGTCCGTAGCCTTGAAAAATAGGTCATCAAATGTCAAATGCGGCCTACCAGGTCTACACATATTGGTCTGCAGATTTCGGCCAACAACAAGCATAATAAGCTAAAACCTGCACGCATTTAACGTCACATGTGTGCATTTTGCAAGCGACGTCGGCTAATGGAATGCAGCTTCAGCCAAATCCTACACGCACGAACGTGGAATTTGTGTATCTGGTAAGCGACGCTGGATAACAGAACGCGGGATCAGCCAAGGCATGCATGCACGGACGTGGCATGTGTGCATCTGGCTAACAACGTCTGCCAACGACATGCAGCATAAGCCAAGGCGTGCATGCATCCGTCATGTCGTGTGCACATCACCTAGGAGACTTCAGCTGTGGTATGAGTGTATAGTCTAGGTGACATCAAATGATATTTGCGTGCATCGGCCAATGGAAAGCAGCAATAGACAATTTGTGCATGCATCAACAATGGCGTGTGAGCATTGAGTCAGCGATAACGGTCATGGCTTGTGCGCATCTGCCAGGCGACATCAACCAAAGGCTGGAAAAATCATCCAAGGCATGCATCACCCGTTACATGTGCATATCGATTGGGCGACATCATTCATGGAATGCATGCATCATTCAGGCGACATCGGCCAACGGTAGGTAGCATGAACCAAGGTCATCAAGCATCTGACTTGGTTTGGGCGTATCTGGCTAGTGATGTCGGACAAAGACATGCAACATCATCTAAGACATGCACACATAACTCATGGTGTGTGTGCATCAGATTGAAGACATTGTCGTCGGCCAACAGCATGCTCCATCAGCCAAGGATTGTACGCTTCGGGCAAGTGACGTTGGCCTACGATAAGCAACATCACTCAAGGCATGCACGCATCTGGCATGGAATGTGCGCATCTGGCAAGCGATGTTGACCAATGAAATGCAGAAGAAGCCAAGGCCTGCACGTGTCGGTCGTGTTGTGTGTTCATTGGCGCAGTGACATTTGCATTGTCCAATGATGGATAGCATTAGGCAAGGGCCTGTACACTTCGGTCAAGCGACGTTAGCCAACAAAATGCATCATCAGTGAAGGCCAGCATGCATCAGTCGTGGAGTGTGCCCATCAATAGGGAGACATACATCGTCCAAAGACAGGCATCATCAACCAAGGCCTATGTTCTCCGGGCAAGCCACACTGGCCAACGACAAGCGGCATCGACAAGGCCACATTAGTCGTGCACACCGCCCAGCTGATGTCGAGTGGGACTGGCCGTATCAGTCGTGGACTCTGCAAATCACTTAGCGATCAGTCAGGCTTGGCCTTCCCATTTCTCCCTTTTCCTGCACATAGTTTCTATGCGATGTCGGACGTGGGTTGCCTGCATAGTCCGTAGCCTGCTCATTTCTTAGCCGACGTTGGCCGTGGATTGCCCGCTTCAACTATGTCTTGTGCACATCGCTCATCCGTTGTCATGCGTGGACTGCCCGCATCGCCCATGTCGTTCAAAAGATGGTCAGGCGACATCGGATGTTGCCTACCCCCATCGCCTTAGCCTGCAGAACGATCACCCGACGTTAGGCATGGCCTTCCCGCGTTGACTTTGGCTTTCACATAGTGGTCAGCCGATGTCAAACATGGCCTTCCTGAATTGCCTTTTGCTTGCACATAATGGTCGACCGACGTCGTACGTGGCCTGTCCGCATTGCCTTAGGTATTGGACATAACGATCAACCGACGTCGGACGTGGGATACACCTATCATTTGTGTCCTGCACAATCGGTCAGCTAAAGTCGGATGTGGCCTTCCAGCATCGTCTGTTTCCTCCACACAGTGGTCTGTCGACGTCGGAGTTGCCGGCCAACATCGTCTGTAGCCTTAAAACATCGGTTTGACGTGCCCAGGACGCATCACCTGTGGCCTGCACATTTCTGTATTTTTGGCGTTAATTTTTTTCCATATTTTCCTTCTTTTATTAATTAATTATTCATTTTTGGGATTTACCAAAAAAATAAAAATTAAATCAAATTGTTGAAATTAAGATTACCATATTATTTGTGAATTTCAGGCGTTAAAAATATATTCTTTTCTTCATATTTTTCGTTTTTAATTAATTAATTACCCATTTTTGAGATTTACCAAACAAAAAGAATAATAACAAATAATATTGAAATTGATGAAATTAAGTTAACTATATTTATTGTGAATTTTGGTATTAATTTTATTTTTTTCCATATTTTCATATATTTTATTATATATTACCCATTTTCGAGATTTACCAAACACATTAAAAAAATGCTGAAATTGTTGAATTTAAGGTTACTATATTTATTTATTAATTTTTGGTATTAAATAATATTTTCCTATTTTTATTCATCAATTACTCATTATAGGATTTACCAAAAATTAAAAAAATTTGTTGAAATTATTGAATTTAAGGTTACTATATTTATTTGTGAATTTTTGGCATTATTTTTTTCATATTTTCCTATGTTTTATTAATCAATTAGTTGTTTTCGGGATTGATCAAAAAAATAAAAAATAAATTGGTGAAAATTATTCTTTTTATGTATAAGAAAAAGTTAATTGTGGAAGATAATGTGTGTTTGTAACATATAATGTGCATAGTTGGGTCGTACATGTTCATTATGAATCTCTAGAAAAGCTGATGTCCACTCCTCAAAGTCAAAATCCACGACACGAAATCAAGAGCTCTAAGTGGGCGAAACATCGTCTGCAGAAAGTGCACATCGCGAAAGCGATGTTGGCCATTGGTGCGAAGAATCGGCCAAGGCCTGCATGCATGAGCCCTGGCGTGTGCGCATCGACAGAGCGATATCGGCGTTAGGAAACGGCAGGCAGCAATTGGCCAAGGCTTCTGCGCTTCAGGCAAGAGACGTCGGCTAACAGAAAATGACATCACCTTTGGCCTGCAAAAAATGGTCAGCTATCATTAGACATTGTCTTCCCAGGCCTGCAAACAATGGTCAGCTGAAATTAGACGTTGTCTTCTCGCATCGCCTTCGGCCTGCACATAATGGTCTGCCGACGTCGAGCGTGTCCTGCCCACATCACTAATGGTCTAGAAACAATGTTCACCCGATGTCGAACGTGGTCTGCATGCATTGCCTTTGGCCTGCACACAATAGTCAATCAACGTCGAACGTGGGGTGCCACGATCCTCCACAGCTTACACACATCGGTATGCCAATATTAAATGTGGCCTGAAATTATCGTATGTATTCTACACACATCAGGGTGTTGACATCGAACATGTCCTGCCAACATCATTTGTAGACTGCACACATCAATCTATCGATGTCAGATGTGGTCTTGAAGCATTGTTTGTACTGTGGACACATATGTCTGCAAATGTCGGCCAACAGTAGGTAGTATCAGCCAAGGCATGCAGACATCTTGCATGGAATGTGCTCACAGTACACAACAGTCAACTGATATCAGGCGTTTCCTGCCTGCATTGACTTTGGGCTGCATACAATAGTCAGCCGAAATCAGGCGTGGCCTACCTACATCGCCTTTGGCCTGCCCACATTGGTGAGTCGACGTCGGATGTGGTCTTCCTGCATTGACTTTTGCCTTCATGCAACGGTCAACCAACGTCGAACATGGGATGCCACGATCCTATAGAGCTTGCACACATCGGCATGCCAACATTAAACTTGGCCTGACTGCATCGTCTTTATTCTACACACATCAGGGTGTCGACATCGAACATGGCCTGACAACATCATTCGTAGGCTGCACACATCGGTCTGTTGATGTCGGATGTGGTCTGATAGCATTGTCCGTAGTGTGGATACATCTGTCTGCAAATGTTTACCAACAGTAGGCAGAATTATCCAAGGTCTTCACGCATCTAACATGGAATGTGCGCATTGGGAAAGAAATGTTGGCCAATGAAATACAACATTAGCCAAGGATTACAGATGTCGGTCGTGACATGTGTGCATCGGCTGGGCGATATTTGCATCGTCCAATATCAGGCAACATCCGCCAAGGCTTGTACACTCCATGCAACCGACGTTGGACAACAACATGAAGTATCAGCCAAGTCCTGCACGCATCAATCGTGGCGTATGCGCATCTACAGGGCATCATTGGCGTCGGACGGACGACTCGAAGCATCAACTAAAGCATGTGTGCTTTGGGAAAGTGACTTTACCCAATGTAAAGCGGCATCAGTCATGCAACATTGGTCATGGTTTATCGCATTGGTCATGGCTTGTGCACATCACTTAGTCGATGTCTGTCGTGGAGTGGCCGCATTGGTTGTGGCTTGTGCACATTAATCATTGATCGTCAGGTTTCGCCTTCCCGCATTGCCTTATCCTGCACCAAAAGCCAAGATGACATTGGACGTGGGGTTCCTACATCTGCCTTAGCCTATATAGTACTCAACCGACGTCGTACGTGGGCTGTCCTTATTGGTCGTGGGTTATGCACATCGCTCAACCAATGTCGGGCATGGAATGTACTCATTGCCTTCGTCCTATACACAACAGTCAATTGACATCAGGCATTTCCTGTGTGCATACCATTTGGCCTTTACACAATAGTCAGCCGAAATCAGGCGTGACCTACCTACAACGCCTTTGGCCTACCCACAATGGTGAGTCGACGTCTGACGTGGTCTGCCTGCATTGCCTTTTACCTTCAAACAACTTTCAAGTGATGTCCGATATGGGCTACCACGATTTTCTGTAGCCTACAAACATTAGTATGCCGATGTCGAACGTTGCCTGATAGCATCGTCCATATCCTACACACATCAGATTGCCGATGTAACACCCTAAAATGAACTAAGGTGAACTAGAATGGCATAAATGTTTCTTAAGTTAATTTTGTGTTAAATGATTTATATTGATGTACTTAGGCAGTGTGTAAAGTTTTTGTTATGTTTGGAGGTCAAACGTCTGAGAAAATCCATGACGTTCGGAAGATATGCCTTAGATTGTGCTTGTGTGTCTTCATGTATTTTAATGAGTTTTACGCGTTCATTTTAATAGAAATTGATGTAGGATGTTCCTAATATCTAGAAGACTATGTGTAGGGGTTCAACCTCTAGGAAAGACCCCACCTAGGACTCACAAGGGGCCCTAGAAGAGGACCCCATCTCTTTGGTAGGATGCTGCCAAATAGTGACAAACAACAGCCACAAGACATGGTCCATTGGTCGACAAACGGTCCGTCGACCTTGGGCGTCGACTGTACTGGAAAAATAGAAAAGCCTGCTCATGATTGTGGCTAAGTCTCAATCGACGGACCTCCACCAATGGGGCGTTAATTGACAAACAACCCGTCTGTGAAGGGGGCGTCGATGGTACTGCCAAAAGCTGCATTTTTCTACCAAGGCTTGGGGTGTTTGGTAAATTCACTCCAAGTCTTTTATGAACCTTGGAGTTTTATTTTAAGGTATTTTGGGTATATTAAGGTGTTTCAAACCCTAACACCTAATTTTAGACTTCATTTCCTAAAACCCAAAACCCTTCCCTCAAGAAAACTCTCTCTAGAACTCCATAGAAGCTAAAAGTCAAGAAAGAGCTAGGAGGAACTGTTGGTGGTTGATTCTTCATCTAAAATCAGTATTGTTTCTTATTTTTGAGGTATGGTAGTCATCCGTGAACTCTCTTTCATTCAATGAGTTCTTTCTAATATATTTTCAAAAAGGGTTTTCACCCCTAAATTCATCTATCTTTAACTCTAAATATGGTTATTGCATGAAAACGTTTTAAATGATTAAAACATGATGTTTCTAATGTTAGTTGGTGATTTTAGTGATAAAACTTCAATGAAAACATGTTAAAGCTTTTTATTTATTTTTTGCCTATGAAATGGGTTAAATGAACATGATTTTGTAGTCTTTGACCTTTGGTTTCTTTGGGTTGATATTGTTGTTTAGATTCTTCCCTAAGGGCTATATTATGATGAAACATTGAGTAAAATATTATAGGTGATGGAAGCTTTGATTAAGGGTAAGTTAGTCATGTTGTTTAGCTTTATTTATGAAATACTCTTGTGTGGTATGGTACACCTTTGGTGGCGGTGTTTACTTGAATTGTATGAATGTGAATTTACTCGTGTATTTTGAAAGAGGCCATGAAGGAATATTATGTGAAGTAAGATGATTATGATGTTATTCTTGTTAATGTGGTTTATGAAGCTTATTATGAGAAATATGCTACAGATTATGTCTAAATGAATTAGATGACTAAGTGAAACATGTTAAAGTGTGTAATGTGATGAATGAATGTCTAAGCATGTATAGAATTTAATGTAAATTAAATGATGCTTATGTGCAAGGTGTGTTCACATGTACACACATACAAACACTTTGAATAAATGAATGAATGAAGTTAAAGAAAGTGAATGAAAAGGGGAATTTTGGGGTGAACACTCTTCGTGAGTTGAGATGAAGTGTTTAGTAGCAACCTTATTGTCTTACAAGAGCTTTCTAAGATAGGTAGGAGGATGGATGTTCATCGTGAGTTTAGATGTGGTTTCCACTAATTATCCTTAACCTGTATTATAAAATGCTGAGAATCCATGGGGAGTTTTTCTTAGCACCGAGAGGATATGAAGAAGGGGTGGTTACACTTGTGAGTTGAGATGTTGTATTCCAATGCACCTCTTGAGATGAGTACTCCTCGTTAGTAGAGAATGAGTTACTTATTAGCAATTTCCTTATCCCTTAAGTATGTGCCCGCATAAGTGTAGCTATTGGTAAATCCAAGTAAAAGCTAAGAGAATGACCCTACCGTAGGCAAGTGAAGATCCCTCATCTGATAAGGGTAGTATCGGGATTCCATGTATAGCTCTCATTGTCTATGTTTGTTAAACTAATCCACACAAAAGTAATGAAAGTACTAAGTCTTCTAAAAGAGTGTACTACTTAGGGTAGGTAGTGGAATGGGATGCTATCTTTCCATTGCACGAGGTAGGCATTATGAAAGGGAAGTCTTGGTGAGTCTGATATGAATTGAATGAGCGAAGTGTTCTAAAAGAGTGTACTACTTAGGGTAGGTGGTTGAATGGGACTTCATCTACTCATTGCACTAGGTAGGAATTCCAAAAAAGAAGTCTTGGCGTGTCTTATATGTATTGAATGAGCTAAGTCTTATAAAATAGTGTACTACTTAGGGTAGGTGGTGGAATGGGACGCCATCTACTCATTTCACCAAGTAGGCATTCCGAAATGGATGTTTTGGTGAGTCTTATGTGAAGTGTTTGAGAATTCTTCTAATCTCTTGTCATTGAGTGGGGACTTTTTCTCTTGAGGCGAGTACGCCTAGAATGGGTAGTCTTGGGGATCGCCTAGGTGTGCGTTGAAGGAGGTGTATGGGCATTTCCTTCATATTTTACCTTGGTGAGTCTTAGGATAACCTTATCTAGGGAAACTCCTACGGAAATGAGTTCACTTCCCCTTGGCTTTACTTAGGAGTTCACTGTTTTGGGATTAAAAAATAGTTCACTATAATGTTGAAAGGGTTCAGTGTATCTTTTGGGTAGTTTACTGTAAAATGGTTCCTTTTGCTAAAATTAAGGAAATCCTTCTCTAAGGGTTAAATGATGATTCTTATGTTGGTTTACTTCTATATTCATGAAGGTTTTACTTGATTGGCATGAAAATATATTTATACTAAAATGTCCCTTTTTGCATATTTTTGCATATGTCATACTTAGTACATTGTTTTGTACTAACCCCATACTTTTCTATACTCAATAAGGATAGGTTTTGGAAGCAAGGTTGAAGTCTAGAAGACAAAGCTTGGGAAAGATTCTCTCAAGACAAAGTATTTCCTCATATATCCAAGGGCATAGTCCTATTTTCTTAGTTTCTTTATATAAGACTTATTATGTACTTCTTTTAATGTAAAGGTACGTGTCCCTAAGATATTACTCCCTCTGTTTCAAAAAGAATGACCGTATTTTCTTTTTACTCTGTATAAAAAAGAATGACCCCTTTCCGGTTTTTGGCAATACTTTTAACTTTAAATTTGGACGTGACATGTTTACGACCACAAGATTAAAGGGAATTTTGTTACATTTGACACAACTTTAATTTACAACCACAAGATTAAAATGTCTTCTTCTTTTCATAAACTCCATTCCAAGTCAAACTAGGTCATTCTTTTTGAAACGGAGGGAGTATGTAGTGTCGTAAAGTTTTGCTTGTATCGATGAGATTCTCTTAATATTTATGAAGAATTCCTTTTTATGTTTAATGTCATGAAAAGTTTTACTTTCGCACTACTTTTAATGTTTTATGTAATGAACAATATTTAAAAAGGCTTGTACAAGATCCCAAAGGGTCAAGTACGCCTTGTGACGATCCAACGGTTCTCCCTAAATTCTAGGGGGTACTTGCAGGTCGTTACACCCGGCATCAAACATGTACTGCCAATATCATCCGTAGGCTGCATAAATTGGTATGTCAACATCGAATAAGGCCTATTAGCTTCGTCCGTAGCCTGCACATATCGGTCTGTAGATGTCGGAAGACAGCAGGAAACATTAACCAAGGCATGAGCGCATCTTATGTGGCATGCAAACATCCGGCAAATGACTTGGGACAATGGCATGCAGCTAGAGACAAGGCCTGTACACACAGATGTGGAATGCACATATTTGACAAGCGGTGTCGGCCAATGAAATGTAGTATCATCTAAAGCCTTCATGCACGCATGTGGCATGTGCACATCTAGGAAGTGATGTCGGTCAAGCGACATCGAGTGTTGCCTGCCCCCATAACCTTTGACCAGCATATATGGCCAGCCGACCTCGGGCGTGGACTGCCTTACGGCCTTTTAACTACACATAATGGTTAGCCAATGTCAGACGTGGTATGCTTGCATCGCCTTTTACCTGCAAAGAATGGTCAGCCAACATCATACATGGTGTGGACACATCGCCTCTGGCCTGCACAAAAAGGGTCAGCTGACGTCAGACGTAGGAAGGTAGCATAATCATTAGTTGGTAAGCATCTGGAAAGGGACTTCAAACAATGACAGGAAGAATATGCCAAGGCTTACATGCATGAGTTGTAGCATCTGCGCATCGGTTGGCGACATCGACATTGGGCAACGATAGGTAGAATCAGTTAAGGCTTGTGCGCTTTGGGCAAGTGTCATGGCCCAATGGCAAAAAGCATCAACAATGCGACATTGGTCGTGGACCACCATCATCGATCGCGCCTGTACAAATTGCTCATCTGATGTTGGTTGTGGACGCCCGAATCGTCCGTGTCTTGTGCTAATTGCTCAGTCATTGTCGGGCGTGGGCTTCCACCATCACCCTTGGCCTTCAAACAACAGTCAACCAACATCAAGCGTTGCTTTTTTGTATCACCACTAGCCAGCACACAATGTTCAACCGACGTCGGGCATGGACTGTTTGCATTACCATTGTCCTTCACGCATGGTAAGCCAACGTCAGACATGATCTGCCCGCATTGCCTTTGGCCTTCAAACAATGATCAACCTACGTTGGACATGGGTTTCTTGCATCATCCTTAGCATGCAGACAATGGTATGTTGACGACGAACGTGGACTGAAAACATCATTTGTAGCCTACACACATCAGACTTCATACATCAAACAAGGCCTGCCAACATCATCCGTTGGTTGCACACATCGGTTGGTCAATGTCGGATCTGGCCTGCCAGCAATCTCCATATCCTGCACGCATCATATTTCGTCCAAAAACAGTCATTATCAGCCAAGGCATGCACACATATTAGATAGCATGTGCACATCTGGCAAGCGACATTTGCATTGGCATGCGGCTATAGCCAAGGCCTATACCCACAGACGTGGAATGTGCATGTCTTGAGAGTTAAATGGGATAATGGCATGCGGCATTTGCCAATGCCTGCATGCAAAGATGTTGCATGTGCGCATCTACCAAGTAATGTCGTCCAATGACATGCAACATCATCCAATGTCTGCACACATCAATTGTGTCGTGTGTGTATCGACTTGGTGACATCGGTCATGGAATGCATACTTTGTCCAAGCAACACCAGCAAATGACAGACAACATTAGCCAAGGTCTTCACACATCTAATGTGGTTTGTGCGCATGGAAAGTGAGGTCGAACAATGACATGCTGCATCATCCAAGGTATGCAGCATCATGAAAGACATACACACATAACTCGTGGCATGTGTGCATCGATTGCGAGACATCGCCGTTAGACAATGACAGGCACCATAATCCAAGGCTTGTGCACTTCAGGCATGCGATGTCAACCAAAGACATGCAACATAAACCAAGGCTTGCACGCATTTGACATGGCATGTTCGCATCTGGAAACCAATTTTGGCCGAAGGAATGCAACACCCGCCAATGACATGCACCATCAACCAAGGCCCACGCGCATAAGTCGAGGCATCTACTGATCGGCAAAGTGACATCGATATCGTTCAACAACATAAGACATACACCTAGGCTTGTGTTTTCCGAACAAGCTACATCGATAATTGGCTAGTGGAATTGGCCAAACGACATTGGTAGTGGCCTGTGCACATCGTTCAGCCGTCATTAAGCGTGGATCAACTGCATCGTTAGTGTCCTCTTCACATCAGTCAGAGTTTTTAAGGCTTGGCCTTCTAATATCGCCTTTTTCCTGCACTCCAAACGACCTGTTCATGTCGGACGTGGGCTGCCCACATTGGTCGTAGCCTGCTTATTGCTTAGACGACATTAGTCATAGACTACCTGCATCGGTCATGGCTTGAGAAAATTGGTCAGTCACCATCAAGCGTGGACTTCCAGCATCGCCTTTAACTTGCACATAGTAGTCAGCCAACATCAGTTGTGGTCTTCATTAATATCCTTTGGCCTGCACACATGGTCTGCGCACGCCTGACATGGCCTGCCCGCATCGCATTTGGCCTGCACACAACGGTTCGCCGACGTCGGACGTAACCTACAATTATTATCTGTGGCTCATTTGTACCAATTTCATTATGCTTATGGTTTGTAGGATATCGAAACATATGTTATTTATACAAATATGTACTATACGATTATTTTCACGTATTTAGAAGTACTTTTGAGAATTTTCCTATTTTTCTGACTTGTATTATTTTTAAAAATTTATTTTTATGATTTTTTATTTTGTACGTCACATTTTTGAAATTTAAATTTATTAAATTATTGAATTTAAGCTAAAAATATTTATTTTTGAAATTTTGGCGTTAATTTTATAATTTTTTCATTCTTTTTTATTAATCAATTACTCATCTTCCGGATTTACCAAACAAAAATAAAAATTAAAGAAGTGTTGAAATTGATGAATTTAAGGTTACTATAATTATTTGTGAATTTTGGCACTAATTTTATATTTTTCTTATTTTCTTATATTTTACTAATGAATTACCCATTTTCGAGATTTACCAAACTAAAATAAAAATTTAAGAAAATTTTTAAAGTTTTTGAATTTAAACAAGCAACATCGACCAACTAAGCCAAGGCCTACATTTGTCATCTGTGTCGTGTGCACATCGGTTGTCTGTCTTCAACCATGGGATGAGCGCATCCACTGTGGCTTGCGCATTTGCCAAGCGACAATGGCCAATGGCAGGATACAACAACCAAGGCCTACATCCATTAGTCGTGGTGTGCGCATCGACTCAGCGACATCGATCGTGGCATGCGCGCATTATTACGCGACATCGACCAATGACGAACAACATAAACCAAATCTTGCATGAATCATCCATGGTGTGTGCACATTAACTGGGTTTATATCGGTCGTGACATGCATGTATCGTCCAGGCGGTGGCTTGTAATGGAAAGATGCACGAGCAAATGTCTTCATGCATCTAACATGGCATGTGCACATCAGGCAAGAAATGTTGGCCTTTTTTGGTCGGACCAACCCGACTGACAATTTCCAAAAATTAATTGCATACATCGTCCAGGAAACATCGACCAATGGTAGAAAACATTAACAAAGTCATGCACGCATCATCCATGGTGTGTGTGAATCGACTAGGCAACATCGATTGTGACCTGCAGCATCGTCCAGGCGATGTCGGCCAATGGTAGGCTACATTAATCAAGGTCTTCACACATCTAACATGACATCTACACATCTAGAAAGCTATGTTGGCCAATGAAATGAAGCATCATCCAAGGCCTGCACACATTAATTGATGCGTGTTTGCATAGGTGGGCGACATTTGCATCATCCAACATAAAGTAGAATCATCCAATCATTGTACGCTTCAGATAAGGGATGTTGACAATGACAGAAAGCATTAGAGAAGGCCAGGACGCATCATTTGTGGTGTGTGTGCATCAATAGGCAACATAGGCGTTGACCAACGGCAAACGGCATCATCCAAGGGAAGTGTGCTTCGGGCAAGCGACTTCATACAATGGCAAAAGGAAACAGCAACAACATTGGTCATGATTTTTCGCATCGGCCTAGGCTTGTGCACATCATTTAGCTGTCATCGGTCGTGAATTGCCCCATCGCCCTTGGCCTTCACAAAATTGTCAGGCGACATCGGGCGTTGCCTACCCCCATTGCTTTTGGCCTGCATAACGGTCACCCTACATTAGGCATTGCCTTCCCACATCACCTTTGGTTTGCACATCGTGAGCCGATGTCGAATGTGTCTTTCGTGTATTGCCTTTGGCCTGCACACAATGGTCAGCCGACGTCGGACGTGGCCTGCCCGTGTCGCCTTAGGTTTCCACACAACTATCAATCATCGTGGGACGTGGGCTGCGTCAATCAGTTGAGGCCTGCACACAAAGGTCAACCAACATCGGACGTGGCCTGCCAACATTGTCGGTTGCCTCCACACAGTTGTCTATCGACATTGGAGTTGCCTACCAGCATCGTTTGTAGCCTTCAAACATCGGTCTAACGTGGCCATTATTTATCGCCTGTGGGCTGCATACTTCGGAATTTTTGGCATTAATTTTATGTTTTTTTTCATATTTTCCTTCTTTTTTATTAATTAATTATTCATTTTTGAGATTCATCAAATAAATATAAAAATTAAAACAATTGTTGAAATTATTGAATTTAACATTACCATATTTATTTGTGAATTTTTGGCGTTATATATATATATATATATATTCTTCGTATTTTGCCTTTACAATTAATGAATTACCCATTTTTGAGATTTATCAAACAAAAAGAAAAATAAAAAAATTATTGAAATTGATGAATTAAGTTTACAATATTTATTGTGAATTTTGGCATTAATTTAATATTTTTTTCATATTTTCCCTACATTTAATTCATACATTAACGATTTATAATATTTACCAAACAAAAAAAAAAATTAAAAAAATTGTTCAATTTTAGGTTAATATATTTATTTATAAATTTTTGGTATTAATTTAATACTTTATTCATATTTGTCCTATTTTTATTCATCAATTACTCATTTTTAGGATTTACCGAAAAAATAAATAAACAAAAATATTGTTGAAATTCTTGAATTTAAGGATACAATATTTATTTGTGAATATTTGGCGTTAATTTTATATTTTTTGCATATTTTTCCTATGTATTATTAATCAATTTCTAATTTTTGGGATTAAACGAAAAAGAAAAACCAAATTGATGAAAACTAATTTTTTATATATAAGAAAATTAATTGTGGAGGAAAATATTTATTTGTACCTTAGAATGTGAATAACTGATTGTGGAGGATAATATTTATTTGTACCTTAGAATGTAAATAATTGGGTTGTACATGTTCATTTTGAATCTCTGAAAAAAATGATGTCTACTCCTCAAAGTCAAAATCCACGCCACAAAATATAGAGCTCCCGAGTGGGACAAGTATCGTCCACAACAAGTGCATATCGTGAAAGCGATGTCAGCCAACGACAGCAAGCATCAGTCAAGGTTTCACGCATGAGCCATGGCGTGCGCTTATTGGCAGGGGAATGTCAGCGTTTGGAAACGGTAGGCCGCATTATCCAAGGCTTATGCTCTTCAGGCAAGTGGCGTCTGCCAACAACAAGCGGCATTGTCCAGGTAACATTCGTTATGGACCGCCTGTATCAGTGGTGGCTAGTGCACATCGATCAGTCGACGTTGGTCGTAGACTGCTGGCATAGTGTATGGCTTGTGCACATCAGTCAGTCATTTTTGAGCGTGGACTGCCCGCATTGCCCTTGGCCTTAAAACAGTGTTCAACAAATGGCGGACACTGCTTGCCTGCATAACCTTTTGCTTACACACAAGGGTCTTCCAATGTCGGATATGGCCTGCTAGCATCGTCTCTAGGCTACACAAATCGGTCTGTAGATGTTGGTCAACTGCAAGAAGAATCACCCTAGGTCTGCATGCATCTGACGTGGTATATGTGCACATGGAAAACAATGTCGGCCATTGGCATGTGGCTTCATCCAAATCATACGCGCACAGAAGTGGAATATTCTTCTCTTGCAAGCGACATCGTCCAATGGGATGCGGCATCATCCAAGGCCTACTTGCAGGGACATGGCATGTGTACATGTGTCAAGCAACGTCGACCAATGTCATGCTACATCAACCAAGGCCTGCACGCGTCATTCGTGTCGTGTGCACATCGGTTGTGCGACTTCAACAGTGGTATGAGCGCATTGGTTGTGGCTTTCACGCATCTGCCAAGCAACAACGACCAATGGCAGGATTTAACAACCAAGGCCTGCATGCATTAGCTATGGTGTGTGCGCATCGACTCTGAGACATCGATCATGGCATGCACACATCGTTTGCGCGACATCAACCAATAGAAGACAACATAAGCCAAGGTTTTCATGTATCAGCCATGGTGTGTGTGCATCGACTGGGGTGACATCGGTGATGACCTGCATGCATCGTCCAGGCGATGTCTTCCAATGGATAGATGCATCAGCCAATGTCTTCAGGCATCTTACATGGCAGGTGCGGTTCAGGCAAGAAACATTGGCCTTTCTTGGTCAGACCAACCCAACTGGCAATTTCTGAAAAGTAACTGCCTACATCATCCAGGAGACATAGACCAATGGCAGAAAACATAAACCAAGGCCTGCACGCATCAGCGATGACATGTGCGCATCGATCGTGCAACATCGATTGTGACTTGCAAGCATCGGAAAATTGATGTCGACCAATGGTGGGCTTCATCAGCCAAGGTCTTCACACATCTAACATAGCATTTTTTTCATCTAGATAGAAACGTTGGTAAAGAAATGCAACATCAGCGAAGGCATGAACACATTGGTCGTGGCGTGTATGCACCGGCTGGGCGACGTTTGTATCATCCAACATTAGAAAGCATTAGCCGATCCTTGTGCGCTTTAGGAAAGCGACATTGGCCAACAGCATGCATCATCACCCAAGGCTTGTATGCATCAGCCGTGGCGTGTGCACATCGACAGGCAACATCATCGTCAATCAATGGACAATATGATCCAAGGCCAGAGTGCTTGAGCAAGCAACTTCATCCAACGGCAAGCGGCACCAGCAAGGTTAGATTGGTCGTGGTTTGCCATATCAGCCTAGGCTTATGCACATCACTTAGCCGACGTCAGGTATGGACCGACCACATCGTCCATGGCATGTGCACAATACTTAACGGTTGTTGGGTTATGATTTTCTTTATCTCCCTTACTCCATAAAACGTCCAACCGATGTTGTACGCGGGGGGACCACATTGGTTGTAGCCTACATAATACTCAGTCGATGCCATCCGTGGACTACCCTATCAGTCATTGCTTTTGCACTTCGCTAAGCCGTCGTTGGGCGTGTACTGCCCGCATTGCCTTAGGCCTATACACAACGGTCAGCTGACATCAGACGTTGTCTTCCCGCATCTTTTTTTGTCAGCACATAATGGTATGCTAACGTCGAGCGTGGTCTGTACACATTGCCTTTGGCCTACACACAATGGTCAGTCGACGTCGAACGTGATTTTCCTACATTTTCTTTGCTCTACCCACAATGGTCAGCCGACGTCGAGCGTGGCCTGTACATATCGCCTTAGTCCTGCACACAATTCGCAGTCGATGTCGGACGTGGTTCGCCTGCATTGCCTTTGGCCTGCATACAACTGTCAATCGACGTTGGATGTGGGCTGCCACAATCCTCCGCAGCTTTCACACATTGGTATAACAATGTCGAACGTGGCCTGACATCTTCGTCTGTATTATACATACATCAGGGTGCCAACATCGAACGTGGCCTACCAACATCTTTCATAGGTTGTACACATCAGTTTGTCAACATTGGATGTGGTCTGACAGCATTATCTGTAGCGTGGACACATCGGTCTACAGATGTTAGCCAACATCAGGATGAATCAGCCAAGGATTTCACCCGTCATACGTTGCATACGCGCATCTAGTAAGCACGTCAGTTAATGGCATGCGACTAGAGCCAAATCCTACCCGGACAGACATGGAATGTGTGTGTATGACAAGCGACGTCGGCCAAATGCATGCGGACAAGCGATGTTGGTCAAGCGACATTGAGCGTTGCCTACCCCCATCACCTTTGGCAAGCATAATATGGTCAACGAACGTCGGACATGGCCTGTCCGTATCTCCTTTATACTACAACAATGGTCACCCAACGTCGGACGTGGTCTACATACATTGCCTTGGGCCTGTACAAAATGGTTAGCCGACGTTGGACGTTCGGTCAAGCGACGCCGGCCAAAGACAGGCAGCATATGCCAAGGGCTACACTCATGTTCCATGTTGTGTGCGCATTGATTGGACGACAATAGTCAGACCTGCATGTATAGGCCAGGCAATGTCGGCCAACAACACGCTACATCAGCCAAGGTCTTCAAGCATCTAACATGGCATGTGCGCATTTTGCATGCATCAGCCATGTCGTAGACTGCTTCTATAGATTGTGGCTTGTGCACATCGTTCAATCATTTATGGCATGGACTGACTGTATTGCCCTTGGCCTGAACACAAAGGTCAACCGACGTTGAAAAATGGCCTGCCTGCATCACTTTTGGCTTGCTCGCAATGGTAAGACGACGCGGGCCTTGCCTGCACGCATCACCTTTGTACTACACACAATGTTCAGCAGAAAGTGGTCTGACCTCATTTCTTTTGGCCTTCACAAACGTTCAGCTGACATCAAATGTGCTCTGCCAACATTGTCCCTAGCTTGCACACATCGGTCTGCCGATGTTAAACATGGTCTGACAACATCATTCGTTGCCTGGAAAAGTCTACCAACGTCAAACGTGGCTTGTCAACATCATTTGTAGCCTACACACACTAATCTGCCAATGTCAAATGTGGCCTTCCACCATCATCCGTAGCCTACACACATCAGTCTCAGATGTCGACCAATGGCATGAAGAATCACCTAAGGCCTGCATGTATTGACGTGGTAAGTACGTATCTAGAAAGTGATGACGTCCAATGGCATGCATTTTCAACCAAATCATAAAACGCACAGGCATGGAATGTGTGTATCTTGCAAGCAAAGTCGGCCAATAGAATGCGACATAAGCAAAGGCCTGCATTCACAGACATGGCATGTGCGCATCCATCAAGAGACGTTGGTCAATGACGTGCAACATCATCAAAGGATGCACACATTAGCCATGTTGTGTGCACATAAATTGTGCAACTTCAGCTATGGTATGAGACCATCGGCTAGGCGACATCGGTTGTGGCCTACATGCATTGATAGAAACACCAGCCAATGGATGAAAACAATAATAAAAGCCTGCATACATCAGTCATGAAGTGGGCGTATCGACTCCTCAACATCGATTGTTGCCAGCGCATATCGTACAGGACATATCGAATAATGGTAGACAACATTAACCAAGGCCTGCATACATTAGCCATGGTGTGTGTGCATCGACTGGTCAACATCGGTCCTTACATGCATGCATCATCCAGACAATTTTAGCAAAGGCAGGATGCATCAGCCATTGTGTTCACGCATCAAACAAGGCATGTGCGCATCAGGCAAGTCACGTGTCCTTTCATGGTCAGACCAACCCAACCGACAATTTCTGACAAGTACCTACATGCATCATCTTGTCGGCATCGACCAATGGCAAACAACATCAACACATGTTTGCACGCATTAGTGCGTATCGACTGGGCAACATCGGCCATGACCTGCATAAATTAGAGAGGCAATGTTAGCCAATGGTATGCTGGATCAGCCAAGGTCTTCAAGCATCAAACATGAAATGTGGGCATCTGGAAAGCAATGTTGGCCAATGAAATGCAGCATCAGAAGAGGCCTGCACACGTCGGTCGTGGCGTGTGTGCGTTGGCTGGGCGACATTTGCATCGTCTAACATCAAGCAACATCAGCCAAGGCTTGTGCGCTTCAGATGAGCCGTGGTGGCCAACCGTATGAAATATCATCCAAGGCGTGCAAGCATCAGCTGTGGCATATGCACATTAACAGGGCGACATCGACGTTGGCAAACGGCAAGCAACATCAATGTGTGGTTCAGGCAAGCGACTTTAGCAACTGGCAAGTGGCATTGGCCAGGGGACATTGGTCATTGAGGTCATGGGTTGTCCACATCCTTTAGTTAATGTCATGTGTGGACCCGCTGCATTGGTCGTGATCTATGCACATCACTCAGCGGTCATCGTGATTGGCCTTCAACATCTCCCTTATCCTTTACAAAGCGTCCAGACGACGTTGGATATGGGGTGCCCACATTGGCTGTTTCCTGCACAATACTCGGCTAACGTCGTCTGTGATCTACCCGTATGGGCCGTGGCTTGTGCACATTACTCTGCCATCATCGACAGTGGACTGCCTGTGTCACCTTTAGCCTGAACACAACAGTCAGCCAATACCGGGCGTTGTTATCCCGCATTGCCTTTGGCCTTCACAAAATTGTCAGCTGACGTCGGGTATGCGGTGGACTACCCAAATGACCTTTTGGACTTCACACAATGGTAAGCCGACGTCGGACATGGTTTGCCTGCGTTGCCTTTTTCCTGCACACAATGGTCATTTGACGTCGAACGTGGGGTGACACGATCATCCGCACCCTGCACATATCGGTATGCTGATGTCTAACATGGCCTAACAGTCTCGTCCGTAGGCTACACACATCGGTCTGCCATTGACCGTCATGACCTTCCAACATTTCCTTTGGCTTTCACACAATGGTCAACCAACGTCGAACGTGGCCTTCCTACTTCATCTTTGTCCAGCATAGAATGGCCAGCCAACGTTGGATGTGGCCTGCCCGCATCTCCTTTGGCTTAGACACAACCGGCAGCTAACGTCGGGTGTGGATTGAACCTATACTTTGTAGCCTGAACATTGTTCAGCTAACGTCAGACGTGGCCTGTCTGCATCATTTGTGTATGCACACATTGGTCTAATGACGTCGGACGTGGCCTACCAAAATTGTCCATAGCCTTCACACATCAGTTTGCCGACGACTGACGTGGCCTAGACGCATCGCCTGTGGCCTCCATACTTCCGTTAGCCAAAATCGGATGTGCCTACCCGCATTCTCTGTTGCTTGCATTTGTTAAATGAGCAACATCGCATGCTGCGACATTGATCGAGGTCTAATTGACAACATGTGGATGTCCGTGCCGTACAGAATCAAAAGAGTGAGAAACACCCTTCTTGCGTGATAACATATTCATGTATTTTCATCCTTTATTCTCAATGTTTCCTCGTCACATGTTTCATTTGTAAAAGTTTCATTACATTTACAGTTTGTATGATATTGAAACATATTTTATTTGTTCAAATATGTACTCCATGATTATTTTCACATTTTTAGAAGTACTTTCGAGCAATTTAATATTTTTTCAACTTTTATTAGTTTTTAAAAATTATTTTTACCACTTTTTTTTAAATATTTTTACGTCACATTTTAAATATTAAAATTGGTAAAATTATTGAATTAAAGGTTTATAAATTTATTGGTGAATTTTTGATATTTATTTTGTAATATTTTCATACTTATATCAATTAATTAGCTATTTACGGGATTTACTGGAAAAAAAATTTTAAAAATTGTTGAACTTTTTGAATTAACATTACTACATTTATTTGTTAGTTTTTGGTGTTAATATTATTTATATTTTTTCAATAATGAATTAATCATTTTCGGGATCTAGCGAACAAAAATAAAAATTTAAAAAATTGTTTAATTTAAGGTTACTATATTTATTTTAAAATTCTTGGCATAAATTTTATATTTCTTAAATATTTTTCCTATTATTTAGTCATGAATTAACTATTCTTTGGATTTACTGAAAAAAATAATGATTTTTGAAAAATTATTGAATTTGTTGAATTTGAGGTTACTATATATATGTTTGACTTTTTGGCATTAATTTTATATTTTTTAATATTTTTCATAATTTTAATAAGATATTCGCCATTTTCAAGATTTACAGAACAAAAATGAAAATTAAAAAATTGTTGAAATTGATAAGTTAAGGTTACTATGTTTATCTGCGAATTTTTGGCATTAATTATATGTTTTTTTCATAGTTTTCCTATTTTGTATTCTTCAATTACCTACTTTCTAGATTTTCCAAAAAAAATAAAAATTTTAAAAAATAATGAAATTGTTGAATTTAAGGTTACTATATTTATTTCTTAATTTTTGGCATTATTTTTATACTTTTTCATATTTTTCTATTTTTTATTCATGATTACTCATTTTCGAGATTTACATAATAAAATAATATTTATTTGTAATGTTTTGGCATTATTTTTACATTTTTCATATTTAAATTATGTTTTATTGATTAATTACTTATTTTCGGGATTAACCGAAAAAAAGAATTTGCTGATACATAAAAAAGTTATTTGTTGAAGTTAATTTGTGTTTGTACCTTATAATGTGCATATTTCGGTTGTACATGTTCGTTATGAATCTATCGAAAAATGATGTCTACTCCTCTAAGTCAGAATCCACATCATAGAATCAAGAATTCAAAGTGGGCCACACATCTGACGTGGCATGTGGGAATCTTGCAAGTGGCGTCGGCCAACTACATGTGGCATCAACCAAGGCCTGAACGCATCAGATAGTGGAAAGCAAGTGACGTCGGCTAATTGTCGGCGACATAAACCAACGTCTGCACGCATCAGACATGGCATATGTAAATCTATTAAGTGAATTCAATGTCGGCCAAAAATAAGTAGCATCGTCTGTAGCCAGTGCGCATTGGGCAAGCAACGTCAATCAACGACATGCAATATCAACGAAGGACTGCACGCATGACGCGTGGCGTGTGAGCATCGACTGGGTGACATTAGCATTGGAAAATGGCAGGTAGCATAAGCCAAGGCATGTGCGCTTTGGGCAAGCGATGCCGGCCGACGACAAACGGCATCGGCAAGAAGACATTGTTTGTGGTCCGCCCGCATCGATCGTGGTCATTGCAAACTGCTCAGCCGATGTTGATCGTAGACTGCCCGCATCAACCATGCCTTGTAATCATAGGTTAGTCATTGTCAGGCTGGATTGCTCGCATCACCCTTGGCCTGTACACAATGGTTAGTCGACGTCGGGCGTGCATTACATGCCAATATCGCCTTTGGCATGCACACAATGGTAAATTGACATTGGGCGTTGCTTGCACACTGAGGTCAGCCGATGTCTGATGTGGCCTGCCCGCGTTTCCATTGTCCTGCACACAAAGGTAAATGGCAGCTAGCATCATCTGCAGCCTACACACGTAGGTCTGCCGACGTCGAATGTGGCCTGACAACATCATTTGTAACCTGCACACATCAGTCTCCTTACGTGAAACGTGGATTCCTGGCATCGTTTGTATCCACCACATATAGATCTGTCGATGTCGGATATGGCCTGCCAACGTCTTTTGTAGCCTGCACACATCGGTCTGCAGATGTCGGCAAACGGCATGCAGCATATGCCAACGGCTATACGCATATGGTGTGTTATGTGCATATCAGGCAAGCAACGTCGGCCAATGGCATGCAACTTTAGCCAAGACCTGCACGCATGGACATGGAATGAGCATATATGGAAACTGACGTCAGCAAATGTCATGTGACATCAACCAAGGCCTGCATGAACGAACATGAAATGAGAGCATCTGGCATGCGACATCAGCCAACTTCATGCTGCATCAGCAAAGGCATGTACACATCAGCCGTGTTGAGTGCACATAGGATTGGTGACTTCAATCAAGGTCTGAGCACATTGTCCAGTCAACATCAGTTGTGGTCAGGGCACATCGACGAACGACAGGCAGTAACAACCAAGGCCTGCACGCATAAGTCATGGCGTGTGTAGATCGACTTGACGACATCGATCGTGGCCTGCACGCATCAGCCAAGCAACATCGTCCAATGACAGACATCATCTTCTAAGGCATGCATGCATCAGCTACGGCGTGTGCGCATTGACTAGTCAACATTGTTCTTGGCCTGCACACAACGGGCAGCCGATGTCGGACGTGGCCTTTCGCATTGGCCTTGGCCTCCACTCAATGGTCAGTTGACGTCAAACGTGGCCTACCTAAATCACCTTTGGCCTGCACACAACAGTCAACCGATGTCAGACGTGGGCTGCACCTATCGTCCATGGCCTGCACACCTCAGTCATCCAACATCGGATAAGTCTTCCAGCGTCATTCATAACATGCACACATCGGTCTAGTGAAGGCAAATGTGGCCTGCCAGTATCATCTGTAGCCTGCACACATCGGTCTACCATTGGAAGACGTGGAATGGATGCTTCACCTGTGGCCTTCACACTTCGGTTAGCTGCCGTTGGACGTTCCTAGCAAAATCGATCGTGGCTTGCACTTCTTAGTCGAGCAACATCACATGCGGTGACATTGATCGAGGTCTAGTCGATAACATACGGGTGTCCATGCCATAAAAAAATCAAGAGTGTGAAATTCCCTTAAGATAATACAAAATATTCATCTATTTTCCATCATCTATTATTAACGTTTTCGCCTCACGTGGTTCACTAGTATAAATTTTATTATGTTTACGGTTCAGCCGATATTGAAACATCATTTGTTTGTCAACATATGTACACTATAATTAGGTTTCACATGTTTAGAAGTTTTTTGAAGCATTTTTATATTTTTCTGACTTTTAATTATTTTTTAAAATTTATTTTCATGGACTTTTTTTTACAACACATTTTTAAAAATAATGATGTTGAAATTGTTCAATTTTTTGTTACTATATTTGTTTGTGAATTTTAGGCGTAAATTTTATAATTGTTTCATATTTTCTGATTTTTTGTAAATTAATTACCCATTTTTGAGATTTAACAAAAAAAATACAAATCTAAAAAATTCTTAAAATTACTGAATTTCTAATAACTATAAATATTTTCGAATTTTCGGCGTTAATTTTATATTTTGTTAATATTTTTCCTATTTTTTATTCATGAACGAAATAATTTTCGGGATTTAGCGAACAAAAATGAAAAATAAAATAATTGTTAAATTTTTTAAATTTATGGTTACTATATTTATTTGTCAATTTTGTCGTTAAAATTATTTTTTCATGTTTTTCCTTTTTTTATTAATTAGTTAGCCTTTTTCGAGATTTAAAAAACAAAAATAAAAATTAACAAAAAATGTTGAAATTGATGAATTTAAGTTACTATATTTATTTGGTAATTTTGCATGTTAATTTTATAGTTTTCATATCATTCCTATTTTATTTTATGAATTACCCATTTGTAAAATTAACGAAACAAAAATAAAAATTAAAATAGTTATTGAAATTGTTGAATTTATTGTTACTATATTTATTTATGAATTTTCGACGTTAATTTTATATTTTATTCATGTTTTTCCAATTTTCTATTTAATCAATTGCTCATTTTCCGGATTTACCTAACAAAAAAAAGTTGAAATTATTTAATATAAGGTTACTATATTTATTTGTGAATTCTTTGTCATTATTTTTATACTTTTCAAATATTTTTCTATATTTTATTAATCAATTACTCATTTTCGTGATTAACAAATAAAATATGAATAAAAAACTTGTTGAAAACTATTTTGCTTATGTATATATATAAAACGTTATATGTGGAAGGTAATGTGTGTTAGTACCTTAGAACGTGCATATTTGGTTTTTACATATCATTTTGAATCTCAAAAAAACAATGTCTACTCCTCTAAGTCAGAATTCACGCACGGAATCAAGAGCTTCAAGTGGGCCAAGCATTGTTCGTAGCTAGTGTGCATCGACTAAGAGATGTCGGCAAACCACACAAAGCATCATCCAAGGCCTACAGGCACGAGTCTTGGAGTGTGCGCATCGGTTGGATGACATCAGCGTTAGGCAATGGCAGGCAGCATTAGACAAGGCTTTTGTGCTTCAGGCAAGCGACTTCGGCCAACGACAAGCGACATTGGTCGTGGACTAGCGTATCGGTCCTGGCTTGTGCACATCCCTTAGTCGGCGTTGGTTGTGGACTTGTTGCATTAGTCGTGGCTTGTGCACATCTCTCAGTCATTTTCGGGCATAGACCGCCTGCATCACCCTTGGCATAAACATAACGGTCAACCGAAGTCAGGCATCGCCTTTGTCCTGCACACAATGGTCAACCGACGTCGGGCATGTCTTGTTTTCTTCGCCTTTGGACTGCACAAAATGGTCAGCAGACCTCAAACGTAGTCCACATCGCATATGGCCTGCACAAAACGATCAGCTAACGTCAGACGTGGGCCTCCAGTATTGTCTGCAACCTGCACACATCGGTCTGCCGACATTGAATATGCCGTGACAACATTGTCCGTAGCCTTGATACATAGGTCTCCCAATGTCAAATGTGGCCTGCCAGCATCGTCCATAGCCTGCACACATTGGTGTGCATATTTTAGCCAACAACAAGAAAATTAGCCAAGACTTGCACGCATTTAACATGACATGTGCGCATCTTTCAAGCGACATCGGCTAATGGAATGTGCCTTTAGCGAAATCCTACACACATGGACGTGGAATTTGCGAAACTTGTAAGCGACGCTTGCTAAGTGAATGCAGCATCAGCCAAGGCCTGCATGCACGGACGTGGCATGTGAGCATCAGACAAACTACGTCGACCCATGAAAAGTAGCATCAGCCAAGGCCTACACGCATCAGTCGTGTCGTGTGCACATCGGCTAGGCGACTTCAGCTGTGGTATGAGTGTATCGTCTAGGCGACATCGGCTAATGTCTGTGCGTATCATCCAATGGAAGGTAGCAACAGACAAGTCTTGCATGCATCAACCATGGCATGTAAGCATCGACTCAGCTATAGGGGTTGTGATATGTGCGCACTTCCAGGCGACATCAACCTAAGGCAGGAAACATCATCCAAGGCATGTACACATCAACCGTCACATGTGCACATCGATTGGGCGACATCGATCGTGGAATGCATGCATCAGCTAGGCAACGTCGGCCAGCGGTAGGTAGCATCAACCAAGGTCTTCACACATCTAATGTGGTTTGGGCGTATCTGGCAAGTGCATTGGACAACAACATGCAACATCATCCAAGGCATACACACATAACACATGGCGTCTGTACATTAGATTCGCGATATCGACGTCGGCCAACGATAGGCACCATCAACCAAGAATTCTGTGCTTCGGGCAAGCGACGTTGGTCAACGATATGCAGTATCAGCCAAGGCATGCACACATCTGGCATTGAATGTGCGCATCTGGAAAGCGATGTTGGCGAATTAAATGCAGCAGAAGCCAAGTTCTGCACGCATCGGTCGTGCTGTGTGTTCATTACCTAGGCGACATTTGCATTGGACAATGTCATACACCATCTGCCAAGGCCTATGCACTTCGAGCAAGCGAAGTTAGCCAACGACATGCATCATCAGTGAAGTACAACACGCATCAATCGTGGAGTGTACCCATCAGCAGGGCAACATACATTGGCCAAAGACATGCAGCATCACCTAAGGCCTATTTTCTTCGAGCAAGCGACATCATCCAACAACAAGCAACATCGACAAGGCCACATTGGTGGCGCACAACACTCAGCTGATGTCGGGTGTGGATCGGCCACATCGGTTATGGAAAATACAAATCACTCAAGAGTCAGTTAGGCTTGGCTTTCCCACATCTCCATTTGCCTGAAGATAATGGCAAGGCAATGTCCGATGTGGGTTGACCGCATCGGTTGTAGCGCTCATTGCTCAGCCAATAATAGTCGTGGATTGCCCGCTTCGGCCTTTGATTTTGCACATCGCTCAGTCATCGTCAGGCATGGACTGCTCATATCGCCTTGGCCTTCAAAAAAATTATCAGGAGACATAGGATGTTGCCTACCCCCATCGCCTTTGGCCTTTAGAACGATCACCCGACGTTAGGCATACTCTTCCCGCATCGCCTTTGTCTTGCACATAGTAGTCAATCGATGTCGAACGTGGCCTTCCTGCATTGCCTTTGGCCTGCTCACAGTAGTCAGCCGACGTCGGACATGGCCTTCTCGCATTGCCTTAGGGTCGGACACAAAATCAACCGACGTCGAACATGGGGTGCACCTATCATTTGTGGCCTGCACACATCGGTCATACAACATCGTACGTGGCATGCCATCAATGTCTGTTGCCTCCACACACTGGTCTGTCGACGTCAGAGTTTCCTGCCAACATCGTTTGTAGCCTTCAAACATCGGTTTGACATGGCCAGGACACATCACCTTTGGCCTACACACTTCTCAGTTTTTGGCATCAATTTTATATTTTTTACAAATTTTCCATCTTTTATACTAATTAATTACTCATTTTTAGGATTTGTCGAACAAAAATAAAAACTAATACAAATTGTTGAAATTGTCGAATATAAGATTACCATATTTATTTGTGAATTTTTGGCATTAAAAAATATTTTTTCTTCATATTTTTTCTTTTTAATATATGAATTACCTATTTTTGAGATTTACCAAACAAAGAGAAAAATAATTAAACTAAATTGAAAATGATGAATTTAAGTTTACTATATTTATTGTGAATTTTGGCATTAATTTTATTTTTTTTCTTATTTTTCCTATATTTTATTCATATATTACCCATTTTCGAGATTTACCAAACAAAAAGAAAAATTAAAAAATTGTTGAAAATGTTGAATTTAAGGTTACTATATTTATTTATGAATTTTTTGTGTTAATCTTATATTTTATTCATATTTTTCCTATTTTTATTCATCAATTACTTATTTTCAGGATTTACCAAAATACAAAAATAGTTGTTCAAATTACTGAAATTAGTGTTACAATATTTATTTGTGAATTTTTGGCGTTAATTTTATATTTTTTTTTCATATTTTTCCTATGTTTTGTTAATAGACTACTCATTTTCGGGATTAATCTAAAAATATAAAATAAATTATTGAAAACTATTTTTTATATATGAAAATTTTAATTGTGGAAGATAATGTGTGTTTGTACCTTTGAACGTGCATATTTGGGTTGTACATATTCACTATGAATCTCTGGAAAAAATGATGTCCACTCTCAAAGTCAAAATCCATGCCATCAAATGAAGAATTCTAAGTGGACTAAGATCGTTTGCAGCAAGTGCACATCGCGAAGCAATGTTGGCCAACGACAGGAAGCATTAGCCAAGGCTTGCACACATGAGCCATGGCGTGTGCACATCGGTAGGGCGATAATGGCGTTAGGAAACGGCAGGCAGCGTTAGCCAAGGGTTCTGCGCTTCAGGCAAGTGGCGTTTGCCAACAGAAAATGACATTGGCAGGTGACATTAGTCATGGACCACCTGTATTGGTCGTTTGTATACATCGCTCAGCCAACGTTGGTTGTGCGCTGTTGGAATCGGGTATGGCTTATGCACATTGCTAAGTTATTTTTGAGCGTAGACTTCCTGCATCGCCCTTATCATGAATACAACATTCAATCGACGTGGGGCGTTGTCTTCCTGCATTGACTTTTTCCTGCACATAAGGGTTAGACGACGTCGGATAAGGTCTGCCCGAATCGCCTTTGTGCTACACACAATGGTCAACCGTTGTCGAACGTGGTCTTTCCGCATCGCCTTTGGCATGCACAAAACGATCAGTCAACGTCAGACGGGAACTGCCAGCATCATGAGGAGCATGAACTAATCGGTCTGCTGATGTCAAACTTGGCCTGACAACATCATCCGTAGCTTGGACACATTTCTACAATTGTCAAACTTGGCAAACCAGCATTGTTTGTAGCCTGCACACACCGTTCTTCTAACGTCAGATGTGGACTGCCAGCATTATTTCTAGGCTATACACATCAATGTTGAGATGTTGGCTAACGATAAGAATAATCACCCTAGGTGTGCATGCATCTGACATGGTATATACGCCCCTGGAAAACAATGAAAGCCCATGGCATGCGGCTTCTGGCAAGTCCTACATGCACGGATGTGGAATGTTCTTATCTTTCAAGTGACTTTGTCCAATAGAATGACGCATCGGCCAAGGCCTACATGCACAGACATGGCAAGTGTGCATGTGTCAAACAACATCTGCCAACAGCATTAAACATCAGCACAAGCGTGCACGCGTAGTCTGTGTCGTGTGCACATCGGTTGTATGACTTCAGCCTTAGGATGAGCGCATCCGATACGGCTTGCATACATCTTCCAAGTGACAACGGACAATGGCAGGATGCAATAGCCAAGGCTAGCATGCATTAGCCGTGGTGTGCGCATCGACTCAACGACATCGATTGTGGCCTGAGCGCATCATTTAGGCGACATCGACCAATGGAAGACAACATAAGCCAAAGCTTGCACGCATCACAATGGGGTGCGTGCATTGACTGGATTTACATCAGTCGTGACCTGCTTGCATCGTCCAGGCGATGTCTTCAAATGGAAAGATGCATCAGCCAATGTCTTCACGCATCTAACATGGTATGTGCACAACAAGCATGAAACGTTGGCCTTTCTTGGTCGGACCAACCCGAATTGAAATTTCTAAAAAGTAACTACATACACCGTGCAGGCAACATCGATCAATGGAAGACAACATTAACCAAAGCATGCACGCATCAGCCATGGCATGTGCGCATTGACTAGCAACATTCATTCTGACTTGCAGGCATCGGCCAGGCAATTTCGGCAAATGGAAGGCTGCATTAGCCATGGTCCTCACACATCTAACAAGGCATCTGCGCATCTAGAAAGCAATTTTGGTCAATCAAATGCAACATCAACCAAGTCCTGAACACATTAATTGTTGCGTGTGCATCAGATGAGCGACATTTGTATCATCCAACATCACGAAGCATCAACCAATCCTTGTGTGCTTTACGAAAGCGACATTGGAAATGAGAGGCAACATTAGACAAGGCCATCACGCATCAGCCATGGTGTGTGCGCATTAACAGGAAACGTCGACATCGACAACCGACAAACAACATCAGCCAAGGCAGTGTGCTTCGGGCAAGCAACTTCATCCAACGGCAAGCGGCAATAGCAAGGCGACATTGGTCGTGGTTTGATATATCGGCCATGGATTGTGAACATCATTTAGCCAACATCAGGTATGGACCAACCACATTGGCCATGGCCTGTACAAATTACTCAGCGGTTGTTGGGTTTGGCTTTCCTGTATTGCCCTTATCCTCCACAAAACGTCCAGCCCATGTTGTTCGTGGGGGGTATGCATTGGTCGTAGCCTAAAGAATACTTAGTTGACGCCATCCATGGACTGCCCTATAGGTCATTGCTTGTGCACATCTCTCAATTGTCATCGGGCGTGGACTGCCCGCATCACCTTAGGCCTGCACACAATGGTTAGCTGACATTAGACGTTGTCTTCCCGAACCACCTTCGACCTATACACAATGGTCTGTCGTCGTTGAGCGTGGACTTCTCATATCACTTTTGGCCTGGACGAAATGGTCAGCCAACGTTGGATGTGATCTGCCTAGATTGCCTTTGGCCTGCACACAAAAGTTAAACAAAGTCAGACGTGGGATGCCACGATACTCCACAAATTGCACACATTTGTATGCCAACATTGAACGTGGCCTGAACACATAATTTCTAGGATGCACACATCCATCTGTCGACGTCGGATGTTTTTTGACAACATCATCTGTAGCATGGACACATCGCTCTGTAAATGTTGGCCAACACCAGGCAACATCAACCAAGGAATGCACGCATCTTACGTGGCATATGTGCATCTGGTAAGCAAAATCGACCAATGGAATGCTATTAGATCCTAGGCCTGAACGCATAGACGTGGAATATGTTTATGTGACAAGCAATGTTGGACAAATGTATGTGGAATCAGCCAGGAACTGCATGCACAAACATGGCATGTGCGCATCTAACAAGCGATGTTGATCAAGCGATATCGAGCGTTACCTACTTCCAACACCTTTGGCCAGCACAATATGGTCAGTCAACGTCAGACACGTCCTGTCTGCATCGCCTTTAGACTATACATAATGGTCAGCCGACGCCGGACGTGGTCTACCCACATCGCCTTTTGCCTGCAAAAAATATTCATTCAACGTTGGACGTAGGCAGGTAGAGTTGTCCTCAGCCTGTGCATATTGGACAGGCGACGTCGGCTAATGACAGGTATCATATGCCAAGGCCTACACTCTTGAGTCGTTGTGTGTGCACATCGACTGGGTGACATTGTTCGTGACCTACATGTATAGGTTAGGCGATATCGGCCAACTACAGGCTTCATCAGCCAATGTTTTTACGCATCTAACATGGCATATGTGCATCCGGCATGCAATATTGGCCAATGAAATGCATCATTAGCCAAGGATTGCACACATTAGCCGTGGCATGTGTGCATCGGCTGGGTGACATTTGCATCGTCCAACATCAAGAAACATCATCCAACGCTTGTGCTCTTCATGCAACCGATGTTAGCTAACAGAAAGAAGCATAAACCAAGGCTTGCACCAATCAACCGTGGTGTATGCGCATAGACAAGGCAACATCGGCGCCAGCCAACGACAGGAAGCATCAAATAAGCATATGTGCTTCGGGTAAGCAACTTCAGCAAAGGGAAAGCACCGTCAGCCATGCAACATTGGTCATGGTTTGATACATCGGCCATGGCTTCTGCACATCTTATAGCCGACATCGGGTGTGGAATGGCCTCATTGGTCATTGCTTGTGCACATCACGCATCGATCGTCGGGTTTGTCCTTCCCGCACTGTCCTTATCTTGCAAAAAAAGTCCAGTAGACGTTTTACATGGGTTCCTGCATTGGCCAAAGCCTATACAATACTGAACCGACTCATCTTTTGACTGCCCATATCGATCCTTGCTTGTACGTATCGCTAAGCCATTCGCGGGCGTGGACTGCACACGTTCCCTTTGCCTGTGCACAATGATCAACAGCTAGCAGGCATTTCCTGCCTACATCACCTTTTTCTTGCACATGATTGTCAGTCGACATCACGTGTGGCCTACCCACATCGCCTTTGTCCTGCCCACAATGGTGAGTCGACATCGGACGTGGTCTGCCTGCATTGCCTTTGGATTTTACACAATGGCCAAGCGATGTTAGATCTGGGCTACCAGTATCGTACGCAGCCTACACACATTATTATGCTGACGTCGATCATTGTCTGATAGCATTGTCCGTAGCATACACACATCGGATTGCCGATGTAACATCCTTAAATGAACTGAGGTGATCTAGAGTTGCATGACTGTTTCTTGAGTTAATTTTGTTTGAAATGAGTTATATTGATGTCCTTAGGAAATATGTAAAGTTTGGTCAAGTTGGGAGCTCAAACATCCGAGAACATCTTTGACGTTTGGAATATATGCCTTAGATTATGCTTGTGTGTCTTCATCTGTTTTTGTGAGTTTTACGTATTAGTTTTAATCAAAATTGAGGTGGGATGTGCCGAATACCTATACAACTAGAAGAGGACCCCATCACTTTGGCAGGATGCTGCCAAATAGTGACCAACGACGGCCACAAGGGACGGTTCATTGGTCAACAAACGGTCCGTCGACCTTGGGAGTCGACTAGCATTCAAGGCCAGAAAATCCTACACATGATGGTGTCTAATTCCCAATCTACGGATTCGACCAACGGGGCATTGGTTAACAAATGGCCAGTCGATGAAGGGGGGCGTCGATGGTACTAGCAAAAGCTGCATTTTTCTGCCTAGGCTTGGGGTGTGTGGTAAATTCACCCCAAGACTTTTATGAACCATGGACATTTATTATAAGGTCTTTTATGTATATTAAGGTGTTTCAAACCCTAAGACCTAATTTTATACTTCATTTCCTAAAACCCAAAACCCTTCCCTCAAGAAAACTTTCTCTAGAACTCTATAGAAGCTAGAAGGCAAGAAAGAGCTAGGAGGGTTGTTGGTGGTTAATTCTTCATCAAACATCAGTTGGGTATCTTATATTTGAGGTGTTATTCATACTTTAACTCTCTTCCATTCAAGGAGTACTTCTAATAGATTTCAAAAAGGGTTTTCAACTCTAACTTCTTAAATCTTTAACTCCAAATGATTCAAATGTGATGTTTCTAATGTTAGTTAGTGATTTTAATGCTAAAACTTAATGAAAACATGTTAAAGCTTTTTACCAATTTTTATCCTAAGAAATGGGTTAAATGAACATGATTTTGTAGTCTTTGAGCTTTGTTTTCTTTGGGTTGATATTGGTGTTTACCTACTACGCTAAGGCCTATACTATGATGATATATTGAGTAAAATATTATAGGTGATGGAATCTTTGACAAAGAGTATGTTGGTTAAATTGTTTAACTTTATTATGAAATGCTCGTGATTGGTATGGTCCATCTTTGGTGGCGGTGTTTACTTGAATTGTATGAATTTGAAGTTACTTGTGTATTGTGAAGTAGGCCATGAAGGCATATTATGTGAATTAAGATGATTATGACATTATTCTTGTTAATGTGGTTTATGAAGCTTATTATGAAAAGTATGCTAGAGATTATGTATAAAAGAATTAGACGACTAAGTGAAGCATGTTAAAGTGTGTAATGTGATGAATGAAGGTCTAAGCATGTAAATTATTGAATTTAAATAAAATGGTGCTTATGTGCAAGGTGGGTTCACATGTACACGCACGTACACACACTTTGAATGAATGAATGATGTTAAAGAATGTGAATGAAAAGAGGAGCTTTGGGGTGAACACTCTTCGTGAGTTGAGATGAAGTGTTTAGTAGCAACCTCATTGTCTTCCAAGAGATTTATAAGATAGGTAGGATGATGGATGTCTTTTGTGAGTTGAGATGTGGTGTCCCCTAGTTATCCTTAGCCTATAGTATAAAATTTTGTGAATCCATGGGGATTTATGCCTAGCACCACGAGGATATGAAGAAGGGGTTGTTACACTTCGTGAGTTCAGATGTTGTATTTCAATGTACCTCTTGATATGAGTACTCCTCATTAGTAGAAATTGAGTTACTTAGTAGTAATCTCCTTATCCGTTATCTATGCTCCCGCAAAGGTGTAGCTATTGGGAAATCTATGTAAAAGCTAAGAGAATGACCCTACCATTGGCAAGTGGGGATCCCTCATCCGCTAAGGGTAATATTGGGATTCCATGTCTAGCTGTCATAGTCTATGTCGTATAATCTAACCTCCATAAAATTAATGAAAGTACTAAGTCTTCTAAAAGAGTGTACTACTTAGGGTAGGTAGTGGAATGAGACGTTATTTATCCATTACACTAGGTAGGCATTCCGACAGGGAAGTATTGGTGAGTCGTATATGAATTGAATGAGCTAAGCCTTCTAAAAGAGTTTACTACTTAGGGTAGGTGGTGGAATGGGACACGATCTATTCATGGCACTAGGTAGGCATTCTGAAAGAGAAGTCTTGGTATATCTCTTATGAATTGAATGAGCTATGACTTCTAAAAGAGTTTACTACTTAGGGTAGTTGGTGGAATGGGACGTCATCTACACATTACACTAAGTAGTCATTTCGAAAGGAAATTCTTGGTGTGTCTTATATGAAGTGTTTGAGTATTCTTTTAATGTCTTATAATTTAGTGGGACTTATTATCCTGAGGAGAGTAAGCGTAGAATGGGTAGTCTTGGGGGATCACCTAGGTGTGTATTGAAGGAGGTGTATGGCCGTTCCCTTCATGTCTTACCTTGGTGAGTCCTAGGATAACCTTAGCTAGGGAACTCCTACGGAAATGATTTCACTTCCTCTTGGCTTGACTTGGGAGTTCACTGTTTTGTGATTAAAATATAGTTCACTATAATGTTGAAAGGGTTCACTACAACTTTTTGATAGTTTACTGTTAAATGGTTCTTTTTGCTAAAATTAAGGAAATCCTTTTATAAGTGTTAAATGATGATTCTTATGTTGTTTTACCTCTATATTCATGAAGGTTTTACTTAATTTGCATGAAAAGTATTTATACTAAATTGTCCCTTTTTGCATGTTTTTGCATATGCCATACTTAGTACATTGTTTTGTACTAACCCCATACTTTTCTATACTCTATATGTATAGTTTTTAGAAGCAAGGTTGAAGTCTAGAAGGAAAAGCTTGGGAAAGATTCTCTCACGACAAAGTATGTCCTCCCTCATATATCCGAGGGCATAGTCCTATTTTATTAGTTTCTTTATTTAAGACTCATGATGTACTTGTTTATGTAAAGGGTCGTGTCCCTAAGATATTATGTCGTATCGTTAAGTTTGTCTTGTGATGATAAGATTCTGTTAGTATTTATGAAGAATTCGTTTTTATACTAAATGTCGTGAAATTTTTCAATTCCGCACTACTTTTCATGTCTTATGTAATGAACGACAGTTAAAAAGTCTTGTACAAAACCCCAAAGATTCAAGTACGCCCTTGTGATGATCTAAGGGTTCTCCCTAAATTTTTGGGGGTACTTGCGGGTCATCCATAGGATGCACAAATTGGTATGTCGACGTCGGATGTGGCCTACTAGCATCTCGTGGCCTGCATACATCGGTCTATAGATGTTGGCTAACAACAGGCAACCTCAACCAAGGCAAGCACGCATCTTACGTGGCATGCGAACATCTTGCAAACGACGTGCGACAATGGCATGCGTCTAGAGACAAGTCCTGCACACATAGACGTGGAATGTACATATTTGACAAGCAACATCGGCCAACGAAATCTAATATCAGCCAAAGCCTTCATGCGCGGATGTGGCATGTGCACATCTAGGAAGTGATGTCTGTCAAGCGACATAGAGTGTTGTCTTCCCCCATCACCTCTGACTAGCATAATATGGCCAGCCAACGTCGGGCGTGGACTGCCTATATCTCCTTTTAACAATACACAATGGTCATTCGACGTCGGACGTGGTCTTCCTGCATGGATTTCGGCCGACACAAAATGGTCAGCCAACGTCAAACATGGTCTTCCCGCATCGCCTCTGGACAACACAAAATGTTCAGCCGATGTCAATGTAGGAAGGAGGCATAATCCTTTGTCGGTACGCATCGGGCAAGGGACTTCGAACAATGACAGGAAGAATCTTCTAAGGCTTACATGCATGAGTTGCGGCGTGTGCGCATCGGTCGGCGACATCGACATTGGTCAACGAATGGTAGAATCATCCTAGGATTGTGATCTTTGGGCAAGCGTGATGGGCAAATATCACGAAGTATCAGCAATGCTACATTGCTCGTAGACTGCAATCATCGATCGTCCCCTATGCAAATCGCTCATCTGATGTTGGCCGTGGACTGCCTGCATCAGCCGTCGCTTGTGCTAATCGCTTAGTCATTGTCTGGCGTGTGTATACACCATCGCCCTTGGCCTTCACACAATGGTCAAACAACGTAAGTCATTGCCTACCCACATCGCCTCTAGCCTGCGCACAATGATCAACCGATGTCGGGTGTGGCCTGTGCACATCACCTTTGTCCTGTAGGTATGGTCAGCCGACGTCGGACATGGTGTGTCTGCATTGCCTTTGGCCTTCACAAAACGATCAACTGACGTCGGGCATGGGTTGTCTGCATCGTCCACAGCCTTCACACAGTGGTATGTTGAGTTTGAACAGGCCTAAAAATATCGTCCATAGCCTACACACATCAGTCTACCTACATCGAACGTGGCCTTCCAACATCATCCGTTGACTGCACACATTGGTCTGTCAATGTCGGATGTGGCCTGCCAGTAATGTCCATAGCCTGCACGCATCATATGTCGGCCAACAACAGGCAGCATTAGCAAAGGCATGCACGCATGTTACGTGGCATGTGCCCATCTAGCAAGCAACGTTTGCATTGGCATGTGGCTATAGCCGAGGTCTACACACATAGACGTGGAATGTGCATATCTAGAAAGCGACGTCGCCCAATAGAATGCGGCATTAGCCAATGCCTCCAAAAACAAACGTTGCGTGTGTGCATCTACCAAGCAATTTCGGCTAATGACATGCAACATCATCCAAGGTTTGCATGCATCAGTTGTGTCGTGTGTGTATCGACTTGGTGACATCGGTCATAGCATACATACTTTGTCAAAGCAACACCAGCCAATTAGAGACAGCATTAGTCAAGGTCTTCACATATTTGAGGTGGTTTTTTGGCATGAGAAGTGAAGTCGTACAATGACATGCGGCATCATCAAAGGTATGCATCATCATCAAAGGCATGCACACATAATTCATGGCGTGTGTGCATCGAAAGGGCGACATCGACAGGCACCATTAGCCAAGGCTTGTGAGCTTGAGGCAAGCAACGTAAGCCAAGACGGCAGCATCAATCAAGGCCTGCATGCATCTGACATGACATGTTTGCATCTGGCAACTGATACTGGACAATGGAATGTAACATCAGCCAAAGCCTACACGCATCGGTCGTGGCGAGTGTGCATCTATTGGGTGACATTCGCATCGGCCAACGTCAGGCAATAGTAGCCAAGGTTTGTGCTTTTCGAGAGAGCAATGTCAGCCAACGACATGCACCATCAACCAAGGACCACACGCATAAGTCGAGGCATCTACTCATCGGCAAAGTGACATTGACGTCATTCAAAAATAGGCAAAATCCACCAAGGCTTGTGCATCGACAATCGGCAAACGCAATCGGCCATGCGACATTGGTCGTGGCCTGTGCACATCGTTCACCCAACATTGAGCGTGGATCAATTGCATTGGTTATGGCCTCTTCACATCACTCAGATGTCAGGCTTGGCCTTGCAGCATTGCCCTTTGCATGCACACCACAGACCGTCAATGTCGGACGTGGGCTGCCTGCATTGACCATAGCCTGCTCATTGCTCAGCTGACGTTGGTCGTGGACTGCTTGCATCGGTCGTGGCTTGAGCTCATTCATTAGTCATCATTGAGCGCAGACTGCCTGCATCACTCTTGGCCTGCAAAAAAAGGTCAAGCAACATTGGGCGTTACCTCGCCCGTCGCCTTTGGCCTGCACAATAGTCACCTGACATCGGCATGGCCTTCCAGCATCACTTTTGGCTTGCACACATTGGTAAACAAACATCGGTTATGGATTTCATGGCGTCGCCTTTGGCCTGCGCACATGGTATGCCGATGTCTGACGTGGCCTGCTCGATCGCCTTCCGCCTGCACACAACGGTCAACCGACATCTAACGTAGCCTGCAACTATCATCTGTGGCTAATTTTTACCTATTAAATTACGTTTATGATTTGTATGATATCAAAACATATTTTATTTGTACAAATATGTACTCTACGATTTTTTCCAGGTATTTTGAAGTACTTTTAAACATTTTCATATTTTCTGACTTGTATTATTTTTTTAGTATTTAATTTTGATGTTTTTTATTGTTTACGTCACATTTTAAAAATTTAAATTTAATAAATTATTGAATTTAAGGTAACAATATTTATTTGTGAAATTGTGGCATTAATTTTAAAAAAAATTTCATATTTTTTATTAATCAATTACTCTTTTTCGGGATTTACCAAACAAAAATAAAAGTTAAAAAAGTGTTGATATTAAGGTTCATATATTAGTTTATGAATTATTGGAGTTAATTTTCTATTATTATTTTTTTCATATTTTTCTTTTTTGATTAATTAATTATTCATTTTTGAGATATACCGAAAAAAATAAAAATTACAATAAACTATCGAAATTGTTGAATTTAAGGCTTCTATATTTACTTCTTAATTTTTGGCATTAATATTATATACATTTTTTTTCATATTTATCCCTTTAATTTAATGAATTACCCATTTTGAAGATTTACCAAGCAAAAAGAAAAATATCAAAAATTGATGAAATTGATAAATTTAAGGTTACTATATTTATTTGTCAATTTTGGCATTAATTTAATATTTTTCTTATTTTCCTATATTTTACTCATGAATTACCAATTTTTGAGATTTACCAAACAAAAATAAAAATTTAAGAAAAGTGTTGAAATTTTTGAATTTAAGGTAACTAAATTTATTTATGAATTTTAGTGTTAATTTTAGAATTTGTTCATATTTTTCATAGTTTTTATCCATCAATTACTCATTTTTGAAATGTACCGAATAACAATAAAAAATAAAATAAATAGTAGAAAGTATTGAATACAATGTTATAATATTTATTTATGAATTTTTGGCGCTAATTTCATATTTTTTTCATATTCATCCTATGTTTTATTAATCAATTACTCAATTATGGGATTAACCGAAAAACTAAAAAATAATAGTTGAAAACTAATTTTTATATATAAAAAGCTTATTTGTGGAAGGTAATGTGTGTTTGTACCTTAGAACATGCATAATTGGATTGTACATGTTCATTACGAATCTCTAGAAAAATGATGTCCACTCTTCTAAGTCAAAATCCGCGCCTAGAAATCACGAGCTCCAAGTAGGCCAAGCATAGTCCTTAGAAAGTGTGCATCGCGAAAGCGATGTTTGCCAACGATAGGTAGCATCAGCCAAGTCCTGCATGCATGAGCCATGGCGTGTGCGCATAGGCTAGGTGATATCAACATCAAGTAATGACATGCGGCTTTAGAAAAGCATTTTGTGCTTCAAGCAAGCGATGTAGGCCAACGACAAGCGGCATCCGCCAAGACACATTGGTCACAGATGACTATTATTGGTCGTGGCTTGTACACATCACTCAACAAACGTTGGTCGTGCACTGTCTTTATCAAAGGTGGCTTGTCCACATCATTCAGTCATTTCGAGGGTGGACTTCCTACATTGCCCTTGGCCTGAACATAATGGTTAACTCACGTTGAACATTGCCTACATGCATCGCTCTTGACCTACACACAATGGTTAGAAAACGTTGGGCTTGGTCAGGCATCACCTTTGTACTAGAAACAATGGTCTGCCAAATGTGGTCTGGCCCCATTGACTTTGGCCTTTACAAAACGGTCAGCTAATGTCGGACATGGGCTACTAGCATTGTCCGCAGCTTGCACACATTGGTCTGCCGACGTCGAAAAAGGCCTGACAACATCATCTGTAGCTTGGATAAATCTTCTGACATCAAACGTGGCCTTTCTGCATCGTTCATAGCCTGTACACACCAGTTTGACAACGTCGGATATGGCCTATCGAAATTGTTCGTAGTCTGCACACATCAATCTATAGATGTTGGCTAATGGCATGCCTAATCACCCAAGGCATGCATGCATCTGACGTGGCATGTGAGCATCTACAAAGTGACGTCAGTCAATGGAATGCGACTTAAGCCAAATCGTGCACGCACATACGTGCAATGTGTATATCTAGCAATCGACTTCGGCCAATGGAATGCAACATAAGCCAAGGCCTTCATTCATAGATGTTGCATGTGCGTATCTGTCAAGTGACGTTCGCCAACGACATGCAATATCATCTAATGCTGCACGCATCAGCCATACCGTGTTCATATAAATTGTGCAAATTCAACCGTTGTATAAGCGCACCAGCTAGGCGACATCGGTTGTGGCCTGCGCACATCGTCCAAGTGACACCGACCAATGGATTAAAGAAACAACCAATGTATACATGCAGAAACCTTGGTGTGTCCGTATCGACTTGGTGAATCGACTGTTGCCTGTGTGCATCATCCAGAAGACATCGACAAATGGAAGACAACATCAGCCAAGGCCCTCACACATCAACCATGGGGTGTGCGCATCGACTAGGAGACATCGGTCGTGACCTTAATGCATCGTCTAGATTATTTCGGCCAATGGCAGGATACATCAGCCAAGGTATTTACACATATGACAATGTATGTGCGCATCAGGCAAGCAACGTTGGCCTTTGTTGGAGTGCCCAACCCAATCGGCGATTTTGAACATATACATGCATGCATCATCCAGGCGACATCGACCAATGGCAGACAACATCAACAAAAGCTTGCACGCATCAGCAATGGCGTGTGCATAGCAACTGTGAAACATCGATTGTGACATGCATACATCGCCAAGTCAATGTACGCCAACAGTAGGCTGCATTCGCCAAGGTCTTCACGCATCAAACATGGCATGTGCACATCTGGCAAGAAACGTTGGCCAATGAAATGCAGCATTAGCAAAGGCCTGCACACATCGGTCATAGGGTGTGTGCATCGGCTGGGAAACATTTGCATCGTCCAACATTAGGAAACATTAGCCCAGGGTTGTGCGCTTTAAGCGAGCGGCGTTGGCTAACGGTAGACAACATCAGCCAAGGCCTGCAAGCATCAGCCGTGGAATGTGCACATCGACAAGGCAATATCGGCGTTGTCCAACGGTAGGCAACATCAATATTTCTTAAGACAAGCAACTTTAGCCAACGGCAAGTAGCATCGGCCAGGAGACATTTGTCATTGAGCTGTGTCTTGTCAACATCGTTTAGCCTACTTCATGTGCGGATTTGCCGCATCGTTCATGGCCTGTGCATATAACTCAGTGGTTGTGGGGTTAGGCCTTCTGAGATCGCCGTTATCCTACACAAAGCGTCCAACTGACATTGGATCTGGGGTGCTCGCATTGGCTGTAGCCTGCACAATACTCAGTCGACGTCGTCCTTGGAGTGCCCGTATTGGTCATGGCTTGTGTTCATCGCTCTACCATCATCGAGAGTGGCGTGCACACAACGGTCAGCCAACAATGGGCATTGTCTTCCCGCATCGCCTTTGTCCTGCACACAATGGTCAACCGACATCGGGCGTGATCTCCAGGCATCACCTTTGGACTACGCAAAATGTCCAGCCGATGTTGGACGTAGTAGGCAGCATCGTCCTTAGCCAGTGTGCATCAGGCAAGTGACGTCGGCCAATGATAGGTAGCCACTTCCAAGGCTTACACGCATTAGTCATGGTGTGTGCCTATCGACTATGTGACATCGATTATTACCTGCATGAAGCTCAAGAACAGATTCAATTTGGGATATCCATGGATGAATCATCAAGTTTAAGAGGTTTTCAACTAGATAAAGGTATGGCAATCCTTCATCTTCAAGTAACCTTTCACTTGGAGAGTTCTTCTCAATGTTTTTCAAAGAAATCTTATAATCAAGTTTCTAATATTCCAATCTAGCCCTGGGTTATTTCTCAAAACGTTTTCAATGATTAAATCATGATTAATTGAAGTTAATACAATGATTTGAACGTGATTTCACTCCTATTGCATGATGAACCCATGTTCCTTCCAAAATTGGTTTAGCTCTTGCATGAGCTTTGTGATTATGGCTTGTTATTGATTAAATGGTGATTCTCTTACGTTGAATTGCTTGTTTTTATTGTTATTTACGCTAATTGATGGTGAATTGATTATGATCAGTCCATTATTATAAATGTATGAAGATGTGAACATGATTACCCTATGTTTCTACACGTTGCCGTGAAGTCGATTGTGAGATCGGTTGTGTAGAGTTTTGATTATGCATGAACTGCTGTAGATACTGTTTTAGGGTGATATAATGGATGAATTTTGTAGGTATAAATCCTTAACAAACAATCTAATAATGGTTTGCATGATTTGATTTAGATTCCTTTAGGCTATGAAGTCAAAAAGCTAAGTGTGTGATGAATCTCAAATTGTGATTAGATGAAGCATGGTCTCTTTTTGATTTACTATAAAATTACTTACTGCCTAATGAGTGTATTGTTGATAGAATATGAATGATGATCAAATCCTTAGAGAGTTCATAGTAATGGTAGAGTCTTCTATTCTCTAGCAAATTGATAAGCCTAAATGCCTATGTTGTAACCTTAATCTTGAGGGTATGTAATTAAGATTTCAATATGGTTAAATGTTGGTTTAGCTACTGCCTAAGACTAATAATATGTATGAAATCTGATCTAAATCAATGCAAGGGAAATTAGCTAATGATCTATGTTATTCTACTTTCCTAGTTTTTTGATGTGTTGTATTATGTTATAGTATAATCTTGTAGCTACTTGTATATGGTTTATTATGTGTTTAAAGTACATTTATCTAATTCCATATATGTGAATTATTGATGAATTACTAGTGTAGATCAATGATGATCAAAGGGTGAGTAATTGGTAAGAATGCTTATTCCCTCTACTATTCTACTTCTCTATTTCTTTATAGTCTTGTTGATGAAGCCTTGTATGGCATTGTGTGGTATGGTCCATTTATGGTGGTTGTGTTTACTTTATTGTCATTATATATGTTTTGACCATGGCCTTGAAGTCAAATTGATGAATATATGATTTAGAGTTTTAGATGATCACCTTGTGATGTAATTGTGCCTATCTTCCTATCTAGTTGTGATCTAGGTTGTGTGGCTATTGTATGAGCATCCGTATATTCATGTTAGGGTATTGTATAAGTTCTTCTATTGATGTGTTACAAATGTTAGAACCCCTACCCATGTACCCCTTATATGAAAGTGTAAATAGCTAAAGTTAGGAGCCTTTCTTATAATGTTTACGTTGTCTTGCCTCCTGTGCTATTATGTGTTGTGTGGTATGCTCTTGGAAGTATAATGTGGTCTAAGAGGGTGGATTCCTCAAATAGTAATTGATAACCATTATGTGATCATGTTGGTCAATGAACACACACACTCACTTACATGTATGTTACAAGTAGTATAGGTCATTGTGTCTAAATGAAAGGTAGTTCTCATATTCACTAGTTTCCACTACTATGCATGTAAAGTATATGCATGTGAAGTATGATACGTATTCCGTACTAGGATTACTTGATAGTTGTACTAGTATGGGAAAGGGTATGGGACCTTGTCTATACATTGCACATGTGTATCTTGATAGGATTGTTCCTAGGTTTGGTTTCTATTTATATGAAAGATGAATATATGAACATGTTATGAATATTATGTATATGAAAGGATGAAGTATGAATGTGCATAGAGTCTTAGTGGGTTTATATGAAAGGATTGCTCATATAATTACGCCTATAGACTCATGCATTTATATATGAACATTTGTGACATTATGTGTTATGTCAAAGGTTTGCTCACATATATGTATACACTCATACACATTAATGATGATCTAGCCAATAGAGGAGCCTTGAAAGGTGTGCTCAGGTGTATCCTACACTAGATAGTGCTAATACATATGTTATGTCCATGTGAAAGGATATTCTCACATGATTTAGGTTGATGAACTTTCATCTATGACCTATGAGAAAAGAATATGAGGGTATGACTCTCCTAAGCCTATGTTTTTATGAATAAATGTTAATGAAGACTTTTTCAACAAAGGGAACTTAGCTTAGCACATAGTGAACTTGTATATGAGTGTGTGTCCCTTTCCAATGTGGGAAGGTAGGTCTACTATAAATCTCATGGGGTGGATAGCCTCATGACCCAACATAGGGTGTAGAGTTGATATTTCCATTAATACCCCAAGTTCCATAAACTATGTTTCCACCATAGGATACTAGCTAGTGGATCCACCTAGAAAGCTTTGTTTATGATGGGTTCTACTTTGGCCGGTAGACCACCCTTTATCGGTTTGGGGTTCTACGACACCGGATTTCATGTTTATCATCACATGGTCTTTGTCGGTTAAGGTTATTATTTCCCTAAAGTAAAATGGACAATGGAAGTTAATGACTAGGACCCTAAATAGAATGACTTAAGAGAGGTTACTTAGTAAAGGTGGAAGTAATTAACCCATCTAGACATTGCACAAGTAGCTCCTTAGGAAGTTCTAGGAAGGTGTTCTAATGCATGTAACTATGTATGTGTTCCCTATGCATGACATTGTAGTATTTGTCTACTTGTTTTGAAGATGTGCATGATATGAGTCTTTATACATGATGTTGATCTTGTTGACTATATAATGAAGGTCTTGACATAACTATGTCTATGTGGTATTATACTTCTATGATGGTATGTGTTGTCTTGTGTAGATGATATGTATGATTGTCCTTGTGGTCCTAAGGTGATACATTGCACGAAGTATCCCTAAAGGATTATTTAAGAGACTAATGAATTAAAGGAAGGGTTCACTGTAAAGAGGAATGAGCTCACTGTAAAGTGACCTCAAATTGCACTTAAATTCTATATGTGCTTTTCTATGATGTTTGGCCTTTGATTGTGTTTCTACTAAGTATGAAAATGATATATATGATATTGATAAAGGTTTTTTGATGATTTACTCAAAATGGCATGAAGCATGATTTCAGAGAAAATGTCCCTTTTTAAATGCATGTTTTTGCATGGTTGCCAGGCTTAGTACATTCTTGTGCTAATCCCAATCTTCTCTACTTTTTACACAAAATGTAGGTTATGGATGCTTAAAGGATGTCTTGAATGATGAAGAGCTTGATAGGTGATTCCCAAGATCAAGGAAAGGAATCCTTAAGTCCAAAGATGTCCTCATGTGTACTTATTGTAAAGTCTATTTAGTAATGTATAGTTTTGTATTATGTTATAAGGGACTTGTCCTTAATGTACTCCAAAGTTATTGAGTCTATGATGGAAAAGAGACTTAGAGTCTATATATGTATTATGACTAATATTTTATTTGTATATGAAGTAAAGTTTCTAGCATATGAGATCCTATGAAAAGTTTTAAATTTTTCGCTAAATTTACTATGTCGATGAGATGAATGATAACTATGGGCTTGTATAAGAGCTACGAGAGGTCAAGTACGCCGTGTCACTTCTAGGGGGTGCTCCCCGGTCATGAAAAACGTGGTATCAGAGCACGAGGTTTATAAAGTGGTCTTAGGTTCCAAGAAGTCTTATATTACCACGTCTAGAGAGTCTTGTATCATTGGTGGTGAGTCACGACACATCAAATGGTATGAGATGCTATAGGATGATAAAAGTTCCCTTGTTCATCATTCTCATGTTGTGCCATAGAACTTAACTCTATAAGATCTCTCTCTTATGTTTTCATGTCTGGTGGTCATTTAGATTTGAGTGCTTGGATGACATTTCTCTATGCATGAGGGAGAAAAGGTGTGTTTAAAATGCTTTTCTTTATTTTATGGTTTGAATGAGTATGTGTGAAGGTCATATTTGTCCTTATTTGTTGATGTATGGACTAACTAAAGCGACATGAAGGGTTGACTAAACTTAGGTAGGGGTATGGGACTCTACCTATGTCTTGCACTAGTTTACCTTGATGGAGACCTGAGAAGGTTAATATTATGTATGTGTATGATGATAAATGAAAATATCCTTATGTGATGATCTCTATGCTTATAAATCTGTAAATGGCCTAGTGTGCTAAAGATATGGAGTTATGCATGTATGAAGGTTAGAGATGAGTTGAGTATGGTGCTAATTGTAGTTCCTGTTGGGTTACTTGATTTAGTAGGGTTATGGGGCTTTACTTTATCATTGCACATGTTAACTCTCTAGGGACTATGATTGGTTATCTTACCTTACTATGTATGAAATATCTCTTATTTGATGATGTGATGCCAATTATGGCAATATATGAAATCTATGTGAAATAGCAAGATATATCGAATAATGTATGTCATGATATTGTTAAAGAATGCTAGAAGTTATGGTGATTAAAGTGTATATTTCTCTTTTTGTATATAAGAGATACTTGATAAGTTGCTAATGTAAATTGGAGTCCCTTGTAGAGACTTGATCCTAATTGTAAAGATAGTATGCATGCTTATGAAAGATGAGTTGGTAAAGCTTTTTATCTTATATTTACATGCTTGTCCCCTCAATTGTCTAAATGTTGCATTTCTGGATATTTGGAACCATGCTCACAATAAAGACTAGGCAACTTATTGTAAAATGTTTGAAGAACCAACTAAATTGTTCTTTGATTGGATGTTGTTGAAATATGTGTAGAATTGATGTATATGAACATGCTAATGAATGTGAAAAGGAAATTTGCTATTTATATTAAAGAATGAGAATCTTATGACGTGATGAGTCGTAGAGTTATTTATAAACTTCGTATTGTGTTATGAACTTCCTTGTTGTTTTCCTCAAGTAATATATGACCTTAGTGTTTATTGCATTGTAGGAAGACCTTATGTGAATTGAATAGTATGATCAAAATTGATGGTTGAGGATGATTTGCCTAATATGAAAAGGTTTAGAATGCCTTAGTGTTGCTAAATTGAATTAATAAAAGTTCCCTCTAAAGTAGTAATCGCTTTAAGTGATGAAAATGAAGGTTGTGTAGTTAAGATCCTCTATATGTTAGGTTAAGTTGCTCTTAATTGGGTTTACCCTAAGTGGGCGATGGTGTTTGAATAGTGAGGTTGTAGAAATTGTCTACATTGTCCTTCTATTATAACTTGAATTGGAAAAATAATGAATTCCTACTAAGCTTGTTCATGAATATAGTCTTGCACAAAATGTGATTTGCATGACCTCTATATGATTGCTAAGAATTGAGTGACATCATCTTGGAGACATGGTGAATTTTTCCAAAGAGCATGAAAGGAAATTTTTGATAAAGTCCATGTTTTCTCATGTTGACTTGCATTTTAATGTGATAATTGTGAAGTTGACTTCATGAGGTAAGACAAAGAACTTGGTAATAGTCACTTTTGAGGTGTAATGTTTAGCCTTAAAATGAAAAGTTGAGTCTCTTTAAAATGAATAATGTTGTGTCTCCTGAAAATTATGTGACTTTTATGATTTGGAATGCATAATTGTAGGCTCATTCATGAAAAGTAAAAGCATGTTTAGCTAAGTGCCCATGTGTGTGCCTATAATTTGTGTTATTTTTCCAAAATGAGGCTTACTATAAGGGTGAGTATATGTTATGAAAAGAAATTTATGGAATGGCTCCTATTTTGTTGTGATGTACTTGGTGTGACTTTCAACTTAGACTTCACTAGGAAGGAACCATGAGTATGTCTTGGTTAAAAGTTGATAATTTCTCATTTTAAGAGTAAATTAACCTTGTACTTGCTAAGGTGTGAAACTCATTATACATGTAAGTGTGTTGAGGATAAGGAAATTCCATCATGGACACCACTAAGTATGGTATGATTGAGTATGACTTTTATCGCAGTAGGTCTAACTAATGAAGATCTTTGTGATTTAACTAACTCAAGTTTATGTGCATTGAAGTATGAGAGCTTAGGTAACTTTGAGTATGGGTTATGATCTTCCTATTAGTAGTTTTTCACGATTTTCTTATAATGAAGTAAGATTTAATGATCATGTTATGATTAGGAGAAGGATGTTCTCCTATGAACATGGAAAGGACCTTTGTGTTAGATGCATTAAAGAGTGAGTGAGTAATGGTTTTGCTTGCTTGTGTGCGTTCAGTGCCGAAATGATTGGATTATGTTTTAAATGTTATGAACTTCTCTTATATGTATTGAAGTCCTTGTTGTGATTAAAGAGCCCTAAGTGTCATTCGAGGACGAATGTTCCTAAGTGGGGGATATTGTAAGACCCCAAAAATGAGATAAGGTGTCTAGAGCGTAACAAGTTTTTCTTAAAGTTCTAATGATCTAAATATGCTGAAAATATAATATATAGGTAGTAGCTAAAATATTAGAGGTATTGGAAATTGAACGTTAAGGGACGACTAAAACGTTCGACAACTAAGTCACCTAGTTGCCTAATATGTGGTTATATATGTTTATCGGTGTTTCATGATGTTATAATGTTATAAAATGTCTTATTATATGGATTAGAGTCTGTGTGCAAAGTTTGAAGTGATTTGGAAGTCGAACGTCAAGGGTTGACCAAGACGTTCGACAACTAGTCGCTTATGTGCCTCATGTGTCTATTAATGCTTAAATTTGTATTAAATGATTCTAAAAATTCTTAAAATTGTTTAAAATTATGCTTAATTTTTTTATATTATGCTTCGTGAAGTTTGGAGGTCAAACAACCAAAAACGTCCTAGGCGTTCCAAAGATAGCCCCTAAGACGTTCATCGTATGTCATGTTGGGGCCAAGGCTGTTTGGACGTCTTGTAGGTGTTTGTTTTGGATTAAATTTATGTAGAAGGTCTATAACTTGTTAAGATTTTTAATCACGTAGGAAATTCCCGGGTACTACTTATAAAGTTCCCAACAAGAGGCCCCAAAAGACGGACCCAAGCTACCTAAGACATTGCCCAGGCAGTGTCCATTGACGGACCCAACGACGGACCCTTGGGACACTACCGGCCTCTCGAGCAGGTCTTGTCAATGGGGACTTGACTTTTTAAGGTCTAAATCCAATATTTGGATAAGTACCCAACTACGGAGGCCACGCACGGCCCGTCAAGGCCACGTCGCCCCGTCACTGCCTTCGTCGCGGGTGGCCTGGAACTATCAGCCTGCGTCTATTTCATTAAAGGGGTGAATGGGAAATTCACCCTATATCCTAAACTGACCTAATATTTTTTATTTAGCTATTTTTATGTGTATGTAAGTCATCAAAAACGTGATCACCCCATTCTAGAATCCTCTCACAATGTTGAAACCTTTCCTTCCAAAAATACTCTCTCTAGAAACCACCATTGTTGGTGAAGCTCAAGAACAGATTCAAGCTGGGTTTTCCATGGATGAATCATCAATTTTAAGAGGTTTTAAACTAGATAAAGGTATGTCAATCCTTCATCTTCAAGTAACATTTCAGTTGGAGAGTTCTTCTCAATGTTTTTCAAAGAAATCTTATGATCAAGTTTCCAATATTCCAATCTAGCCATGGGTTCTTTCTCAAAACGTTTTCAATGATTAAATCATGATGAATTGAAGTTGATACAATGATTTGAACGTGATTTCACTCCAATTGCATGATGAACCCATGTTCCTTCCCAAATTGGTTTAACTCTTGCATGGGCTCTGTGATTATGGCTTGTTCTTGATTAAATTGTGATTCTCTTATGCTGAATTGCTTGTATTTATTTTTATTTACGTTAATTGACGGTGAATTTATGATTATCCGTCAATGATAATAAATGTATGAAGATTCTAACATAAATAGCCTATGTTTCTACACGTTTCCTTGAAGTCGATTGTGAGATCGGTTGTGTAGAGTTTTGATTATGCATGAACTGATGTAGATACTGTTTTAGGGTGATATAATGTATGAATTTTGTAGCTATAAATCCTTAACGAACAATCTAATAAAGGTTTGCATGTATTGATCTAGATTCCATTAGGCTATGAAGTCAAAAAGCTAAGTGTGTGATGCATCTTGAATTGTGATTGGATGAAGCATGGTTTCTTCTTGATTTCATATAAAATTATATACTTCTTAATTGGTGTATTGTTGATAAAATATTAATGATGATCAAAGACTTAGAGAGTTCATAGTAATGGTAGAGTTTTTTATACTCTAGCAAATCGATAAGCCTAAATGCCTATGTTGTAACCTTAATCTTGAGGGTATGTAATTATGATTTCAATATGGTTAAATGATGGTTTAGATATTGACTTATACTCATAATATATATGAAATATGATCTAAATCAATGCAAGGGAAATTAGCTAATGATCTATGTTGTTCTACTTTCGTAGTATGTTGATGTGTTGTATTATGTTATAGTATAATATTGTAGCGACTTGTACATGGTTTCCTATGTGTTTAAAGTACATTTAGCTACTGACATATATATGAATTATTTATGATTACGTAATGGTCATGAAAGGGTGAGAAATTGGTAAGAATGCTTATTCCATCAGCTCTTCTACTTCTCTATTTCTTTGTAGTATTGTTGATGAAGCCTTGTATGTCATTGTGTGGTATGTTCCACTTATGGTGGAGGTGTTTACTTTATTGTCATTATATATGTGATGACCATGGCCTTGAAGGAAAATTGATGAACATATGATTTAGAGATTTAAATGATCACCTTATAATGTAATTATGCCTATCTTCCTATCTAGTTGTGATCTAAGTTGTGTGGCTACTGTATGAGCATGCGTATATTCATGTTAGGGTATTTTATAGGTGCTTACATTGATTTGTTAAAATGGTTAGAGCCCATACCCATGTACCCCTTATATGAAAGTGTAAATAGCTAAAGTTAGGAGCCTTGGTTATAATATTTACATTTTCTTGCCTCCTATGCTATTATGTGTTGTGTGGTATGATCTTGGAAGTATAATGTGATCTAAGAGGGTGGATTCCTCAAAGAAATTGATAACCATTATGTGATCATGTTGGTCAATGTACACACACTCTCACTTACATGCATGTTACAAGTAGTATAGGTCATTGTGTCTAAATGAAAGGTAGTTCTCATATTCACTAGTTTCCACTACTATGCATGTAAAGTATATATATGTGAATTATGTTATGTATTCCTTACTAGGATGACTTGATAGGTGTACTAGTATGGGCAAGGGTATGGTACCTTGTCTATACATTGCACATGTGTATCTTGATAGGATAATTCCTAGGTTTGGTTTCTATGTACATGAAAGATGAATATATGAACATGTTATGAATATGATGTATATGGAAGGATGAAGTATGAATGTGCATAGTGTCTTAGTGGGTTTATATGAAAGGATTGCTCATATAGTTATGCCTATAGACTCATGCACTGATATATATGAACATGTGTGACATTATATGTTATGTGAAAGGTTTTCTCACATATATGTATATACTCATACACATGAATGATGATCTAGTCAATAGAGGAGCCTTAAAAGGTGTGCTCAAGTGTATCCTAAACTAGATAGTGCTAATACACATGTGAAAGAATATTCTCACATGATTTAGGTTGATGAACTTTTATCTATGACCTATGAGCTAAGCATATGAGGGGATGACTCTCCTAAGCCTATGCTTTTATAAATAAATGTTAATGAAGACTTTTTCAATAAAAGGAACTTAGCTTAGCACCGAGTGAACTTGTATATGAGTGTGTGTCCCTTTCCAATGTGGGAAGGTAGGTCTACTATAAATCTCATGGGATGGATAGCCTCATGACCCATAATAGGGTGTAGAGTTTATATTTCCATGAATCCTTCAAGTTCCATAAACTATGTTGCCACCATAGGATACTAGCTAGTGGATCCACCTAGAAAGCTATGTTTATGATGGGTTCTACTTTGGCCGGTACGCCACCCTTTATCAGTGTGGGGTTCTATGACACCAGATCCATGTTTAGCATCACATGGTCTATGTCGGTTAAGGCTATAGTTTCCCTGAGGTAAAATGGACAATGGAAGTTAATGAATAGGACCCTAAAAAGAATGACTTAAGGGAGGTTACTTAGTATAGTTGGAAGTAATGAACCAATCTAGAGATTGCACAAGTATCTCCTTAGGAAGTTCTCAGAAGGTGTTCTAGTGCATGTCACTATGTATTTGTTCCCTATGCATGACATTGTAGTATTTGTCTACTTGTTATGAAGATGTACATGATATGAGTCTTTATGCATGATGTTGATCTTGTTGACTATATGATGAAGGTCTTGACTTAATTTTGTCTATGTGGTATTATACTTCTATGATGGTATGTGTTGTCTTGTGTAGATGATATGTATGATTATCCTAGTGGTCCTAAGGTAATACATTGCACCAAGTATCCCTAAAGGATTATTTGGGAGACTAATGAATTAAAAGGAAGGGTTCACTGTAAAGAGGAATGAGCTCACTGTAAAGTGACCTCAAATTGGACTTAAATTCTATATGTGCTTTTCTATGATGTTTGGCCTTTGATTTTTTTTCATGAAGTATGGAAATGATATATATGATATTGATAAAGGTTTTATGATTATTTACTAAAAATGGCATGAAGTATAATTTCAAAGAAAATGTCCCTTTTTAAATGCATGTTTTTGCATGGTTGCAATACTTAGTATATTCTTGTGCTAGTCCCATTCTTCTCTACTTTTTACACAAACTGTAGATTTTGGATTCTGAAAGGATGTCTTGAATGATGAAGAGTTTCATAGGTGATTCCCAAGCTCAAGGAAAGGAATCCTTAAGTCCAAGGATGTCCTCATGTGTACTTATTGTAAAGTCTATTTATTAATGCATATTTTTGTATTATGTCATATTGGCCTTTTCCTTAATGTACTCCCAAGTTATTGAGTCTAAGATGGCAAAGAGACATAGAGTCTATATATGTATTATGACTAATATTTTATTTGTATATGAAGTAAAGTTTCTAGCATATGAGGTGCTATGAATAGTTTTAAATTTTCGCTAAATTTACTATGTCGATGCGATGAATGATAACTATGGGCTTGTATAAGTCCTTCGAGAGGTCAAGTACGTCGTGCTATTTCTATGTGGTGCTCCCCGATCGTGACATTGGGCATGGCCTTCAAGCATTGCCTTAGGTTTGCACACAATGGTCAACCGACGTTAGACGTTCACCTTTGTCCTGCATAGAATGGCAACCGACTTAAGATGTGGCCTGCCCGCATCGCCTTTTGCCTGCACACAATAGGAATCTAATAATGGATGTGGGTTGCACCTATCCTTTGTATCCTGCACATATCGGTCAGCCAACGTCGGACGTGGCCTACCAGTATCGTTCGTATCCTGCACACATTGGTCGACTGATGTCGAATGTGGCCTGCCAGCATAATCCATAGCCTTCACACATTGGTCTGCCGACGCCTGACTGGTCGTAGACACATCGTGTGTGGCTTGCACACTTTTGTTATTCGACATTGGACGTTCCTACCCGCATCATATGTGGCTTGCATTTGTTAGATGAGCGACATCACATGCGACAACATTGATCGAGGTCTAATCGACAACATGCGGATGTACATGCCTTACAAAATCCAAAGAGTGAGAAATTCCCTTCTTGCATAGTAACAGATTCATCTATTTTCCATCCTCTATTCTCAATGTTTCCATTTCACATAGTTCATTTGCACCGATTTCTTTTACATTTATTGTTCGTACGATATCGAAAAATATTTTTTTGTTAAAATATACTCTATGATTATTTTCACATGTTTAGAAATACTTTCTAGCATTTTCATTTATTTCCAACTTTTATTCATTTCAAAAACTTATTTTTACCCTTTTTATTTTTTACGTCAAATTTTAAAAATGAAAATTTATAAAATTATTGAATTCAAGGTTACTATATTTATTTGTGAATTTTTGGCGTTAGCTTTATAAAATTTTCATATTTTTTATTAATTAGTTACCCATTTTCGGATTTAGCGAACAAAAGAAAACTTAAAACAAATTGTTGTGATTTTTGAATTTTAAATTACTACATTTATTTGTTAATTTTTTGCGTTGATTATTTTTTAGTTTTTTTATTAATGAATTACCCATTTTCGGGATCGAGCGAACAAAAATAAAAATTTTAAAAAAATGTTTAATTTAAGTTTACTATATTTATTTTAATATTCTATCATTAAATTATATTTCTTTAATATTTTTCAGATTAGTTATTAATGAATTACGTATTCTCGAGATTTATTGAACAAAAATAATAATTATTAAAAACATTGTTGAAATTATTGAATTGATTTACCCAAAAAAATAAAATATTAAAAAATTGTTGAAATTGATAATTTAAGGTTACTATGTTTATTTGCGAACTTTTGGCGTTAATTATATGTTTTTTCATAGTTTTCCTATTTTTTATTCTTGAAATTTTTGAATTTAAGGTTACTATATTTATTTTTGTACAAAATAGTCACTCCGCATCGTTTTAACTGTACAAAATAGTCAGTCGACGAGGGGCATGTGTCACATGCCAATATCGCCATTGGCCTGCACACAATGGTAAACCAACGTCAAGCATTGCTTGAACACTATGATCAGCCGACGTTAGACGTGGTCTGCCCTCATTGCCATTGCCCTGCATATAAAGGTCAGTTTACGTCAGACATGGCTGCCAGCCTCGTCCACAACCTACACACATCAATCTGTCGACGTCGAATCAGGCATGATAACATCGTTTGTTGCCTGCATACATCGGTATTACGACGTCACACATGGATTGTAATCATAGTTTTAATCCTTCACATATCGATCTGCGGACGTTGAATGTGTCCTGCCAACATCTTCTATAGCCTGCACGCATCGGTATGCAGATGTCATCCAATGTTATGCAGCATTTGCCAAGGCCTGCATGCATTTGGAGTGGAATGTAAGCATTTGGAAAGCGACGCCAACTAATGGCATGCAGCTTCAGCCAAGGCCTGCACGCATGGACATGGAATGTGCATATCTGGAAAGTGACGTCAGCCAATGGCATTGAACATGAACAAAGGCCTGCATGAACGGACGTGGAATGTGTGCATTTGGCATGCGACGTCGACCAAGTAAATGCAACATTAGCCAAGGCCCGCACACATCAGCCTTGTTGTGTACATATCGGCTGTGCGACTTTAGTCGTGGTCTAAGCATGTTGGCAAGAAAACTTCAGATGTTGCAAGCGTACATCGACAAACGACATGCACCAAAAGACAAGGCCTGCACGCATAAGTCATGGCGTGTGTGCCTCGACTCGGCGACATCGATCATGTAATGCGCGCATCAGCCAAGCCCAATGGTAGGCATCATCTTCTAAGTCCTGCATGCATCACTTATGGCGTGTGCACAACGAGTGAACAAAATTATTTTTGGCCTGCACAGAATGGTCAGCCGATGTTAGATGTGGCCTTCCCACATCGACCTTGGCCTGCACTCAATAGTCAAACGAACATCGAACGTGGCTTGCCCGAATCACCTTTGGCTTGCACACAACGGTAAACCGATGTCAGACCTGCGATGCGCCTATCGTACGTGGCTTGCACACATAGATCATCCAACATCGGAATGGTCTTCCAGCATCTCTTATAACCTGCACATATCGGTCTGCTCATGTCAAACGTGGTCTGCCAGCATCATCCGTAGCCTACACACATCGGTCTTCCAATAGAAGACATGGATTGGAAGCATCACCTATGGTCTTCACACTTCGGTCAGCTTATGATGAACGTGCGTACTCGCATCATTCGTGAATTGCACTTCTGTGTGAGCAACGTCACATCCGGTGACTTTGATCGAGGTCTAGTCGACAACATGCAGATGTACATGCTATAACAAATTAAAAAGAGTGTGAAATGCCCTTATGGTATTACACAATATTCTTCTATTTTCCGTCATATATCATTAACGTTTCCGTCTCACGTGGTTCACTCGTACGAATTTTATTATGTTTATGGTTCGTCCGATATTGAAAATTTGAAACATCATTTATTTGTACACATATGTACTTTATCATTAGGTTTCACATGTTAAGATGTATATTCAAGCATTTTTATATTCTTCAGACTTTTAATTATTTTTTAAATTTTATTATTACGGTTTTTCATTTTTTACAACACACTTTAAAAAGTAAAGTTGTTGAAATTGTTGAATTTTATGTTACTATATTTATTTGTGAATTTTAGGCATAAATTTTATAATGGTTTCATATTTTTAATTAATTAATTAGCCATTATTGAGACTTAACGAGAAAAAATACAAATTTAATAAATTGTTGAAATTGTTGAATTTAAGATTACTATAAATATTTTTGAATTTTTGGCGTTATTTTTATATTGTGTTAATAATTTTCCTATTTTTTTAATTCAAGAATTAACTAATTTGCGAGATTTAGCGCAAAAAAATGAAAATTTTAAAAATTGTTAAATTTTTTTAATTTGAGTTTACTATATTTATTTGTCAATATTTGTCAATAAAACTTTTTTTTTCATATTTTTCCTTTTTTTTACTAATGAATTACCCTTTTTCGAGACTCACCAAACAAAAATAAAAATTAACAAAAATTTTTGAATAGATGAATTTAAGGTTACTACATTTATTTGTTAATTTTGGGAGTTAATTTTATAATTTTCATATATTTCCCTTTTTAACTCATGAGTTACCCTTTGTCGGATTAATCAAACAAAAGTAAAAATTAAAAAAAAATTGTTAAAATTGTTGCATTTATTTTTACTCTTTTTTTTTTATTTTTGCATTAATTCTATATTTAATCCATATTTTTCCTATTTTCTATTCACTAATTACTCATTTTCGGGATTTACCCAACAAAAAAAATATTGAAATTATTGAATTTTATGTTATTATATTTATTTGTGAATTCTTGGCATTTTTAAAATATTTTTATCCATATTTTTCTATGTTTTATTAATCAATTCGTCATTTTCAAGAGTAACCAAAAAAATATAAATAAAAAAATTGTTGAAAACTATCTTTTGTATATATAAAAAAGTTTTTTGTGGAGGCTAATGTGTGTATGTACCTTAGAATGTGCATATTTAGGTTGTACATATTCATTTTGAATCTCTCGAAAAAAGATGTCTACTCCTCTAAGTCAGAATCCACGCACGCACAGAATGAAGAGCTTCGAGTAGGCCAAGCATTGTTCGAAGCTAGAGAACATCGGGTGAGTGATATCGGCCAACGACATGCAGCATCGTCCAAGACCTACATGCATGGTTCTTGGCGTTTGCACATCTTATGCGCGACATCAGCGTCGGTCAATGGCAGGCAGCGTTATCCAAGGCTCGTGTGCTTCAAGCAAGCAACAATTTCCAGGCGATATTGGTTGTGGACGGAGCATATTGGTCGTGGCTTGTGCACATCGCTCAACCGGCGTTGGCTGTGGACTGCCTGCTTCAGGCTTGGCTTGTGCATATCGCTCAGTCATTTTTTGGAGTAGACTGCCTACATCACCCTTGGCATGAACACACTGGTCAACCAAAGTGGAGCATTGCCTTCCTACATCGCCTTTGTCCTGCACACAATGGTCAGTCGACGTCGGGCATTGCCTGCCTGCATCACCTTTGGACTGCACCCAATAGTCATCTGACGTCGAACGTAGTTCGCATCGCTTTTGGCATGCACAAAATGATCAGTCAATGTCGGACCTGGGCTTCCAGTATCATTCGCAGTTTGCACACACCAGTATGCCGACGTTGAACGAGTTTTGACAACATTGTTTATAGCCTTGACACATAGGTCTATCAATGTTGAAGCTGGCCTGCCAACATCGTTCATAGCCTTTGTAACAACCCTAAAATGGATAAGATAAGAAATGCTTAATGTGTCAAGAATGCCTATGATTAGACCAAGGTTCACACGGATTGATGCGCGTAGAACCAGACCTCAGAACCCTTGCTACATCCAAGACAACTAACTTGGGGAGTTAGTTGAGCTTGGAAAGATTGGGTCCAACCATGTAGGGCTCTCGAATACGAAGATTTACTCGACCGAGTCTTCACCAAACTTAAAAAGAGGAAATCTTAGGTTTGAAGGGTCTAGGGGTAAAATGGTCTTTTCCTAGCTAAGGGTAGTATCATAATTATCCTAAATATGTAATTAATTATTTAATTAATAAGGTGGAGGGGAAATTTTGGGAGAGAGGGCCGAAATTGGGCTCTTGAAGTGAAGTCTTGCTCCACTCGTGTTCGAACCTAGGTGGAAGCAATGAATTAATGTGATTTTTATTTATACTATTGAATTAAAGTATTAAATTAAAAATTATTATTCATAATCTGATTTAAAATAAAATAAAAATCAGATTTTTATTAGATAAATAAAAACCTTATTGACTAAGTCCTAAAACTAGACTCTTAAGCTTCCTACAACTCCCACTCTCTCACGTTTACCTCTCCACTCTCACACTCAATATCTCTTCTTCTTTCTCACGTATTCTCTTTGCCAAAATAAGCGGCAAGAGCAGAAAAATAAACGAAGTTCTTCACGCTTGATGAAATCACACGAAATGACAAGAAAACAAACGTTAATCGCACACTAGTCTAAGGGAGGTTGTCATCCGAGCGGAGTTAACATTGAGGAGTCTTAGACCGATCTTGGGTGAAGCTTTTCGGCATCAAGTCAAGGTTTTAACATCAAAAAGGTATGGGTTCTCTTCTCTCTTGGTCCCTTTCCCAAGAGACCCCTTAAAGTTCAGATTATTCTGTCTGAAAACTAGGATTGTTTCCCTTGCATGCCCCAATCACTAGCTCCCAATGAATCGTAGGTTGGGTATGATTGCTGGTAGATTTAGGTGTATGTTATGTTTTCATGATTAATATGATTATGTTTGTGTACTTGAAATCTTATGAAAGACAACCATGTGTTCGAAATTATATACAAGTGTGTATGCGCAAGCATGTTTCAGTGACTAAGGTCCTCGGGTTAAGGCTCCGAATTCGGTAATGTTATGTTTGTTATTTTACGTGCATAAACCTATATAAATCGTTATGTTCATTAAAATGAAAGTATGGCTGATTTGAGACCAATCTTTTGGCTAAACGATTTTACAAAAAGTTGCACCCCAAAATGTATTAAACGTTCTATGAATTTCCCTAAGAGTTCAAGTTAAAGTGTTGGTGAAAATTAGATGAAAAATGAATAAATTTCCATCAAATCTACAAGTTTGGTTTAGGATAAATAATGATGAATAAATTTTGAAATTATTTTAGTTTAAAGGGATGAGGCCACAAGAATTCGAACCAATGACCTCACCCGTATGATGCCTTAAAAACGTGAAAAGGGAAATGGGGTCAAGGGGAATTGATCTTGGGTGGGATGGATGAAAGTAAAGTACAAAAAATAATAAAAGTAAAATGGGAGGCGTGGGAATCGAACCCACGACCTCATGTCAGTGAGTGGGAGAAAGGGAAAAATAAAAGAAAAGTGAGGCGTAGGAAACGAACCCACTACCTCAAGACAATGAAGGGAGTTAATAGAAAAATGTAGATAAAAATAATTGTGAAGCATGGGAATTGAACCCACGACCTCTAGGCAGTAGCTGTGAAATAAAAGAAAAATAAAGAGAGGTTGTGGGGGTTTGATCCCTCATCCTCATGGTTTATGCGAATTATACAAGGAGAATTAAATGAAAAAAATAAAAGGGGTTGTGGGGGTTCAATCCCACAACCCCTCGGCCAAGTAAAAGGAGATTCCAGGGGGATAAATAAAGAGGGAATGTTGATGTTGGGGATTGATTTAGGTCCCAATGTTGTTTGGAATAAAAATAAAATCAATGAAAAATGTAAGTGTTGTCCAAGGGATTCGAGCTTCGATTCCCTTGCCCTAATTCCGTATTGATACATAAGTAATACATGAATTAAATGGTCAAGAATAATGCCACCTACTTAGATAAAAATCTATATCGTGGCATACATACAAGATGCAGAAGTCTTGTACTACATAATCTTAGGAAGATATGAGTCACTTAACGAACTATGAAAGAAGCCTCATGGCTTGTATGTATATACCCATAAGTCTAGCATTGGTTTAAAAATAAGTGAACCTATGATGTATGTAATGAAATGATGAAACCATAGAAGGGTTAAGTAAGAGTGTGAAACACTCAAATGGCCAAGTGCATTGGCATCTGATGAAATGAACATTCACGTAAAAAGGGGTGAGTAATTATGAAGAGCAAATGTGCTAATTTTAATGAATGTAGTGACAACATGATGTGAGGCTAATGTAAAAGGTGAGAACAATTTCAAATGAGCCTAAGGAAATGTTACCAAAACGTACTCACCTATGAGAGTGTAAAGTTAATGAAGAGACTAGTCTCTATTGACACTCTAATGAAAGTATAGAGATTAACACACTTAATAATAATGATGAGATGAGAAATCATCTATTGAGCTATGATATCCACATACTAGAAGCCAGCTTTCATAATGTATGAGTTGAATGTAATGGAACTTTACATTGAGCACTGATAGTTTAGCTATGAGCGGTGATGCCTTCTTTTGGGAAGGGCAGAGGTTCACGTAACTCTCATGAGATGAGACTGTACGACATGCCAGGTGTGGGTTTCCTTATATCTCCTAGTCTTCAAACCTATAGTGCCAAGATAGGGATCTGGCGGGGTTCAATTCCCATGTACGCTAGCATGTTTTGGGTCACTTTGGCCGGTGATTCCACCTCTTTTCGGTGTGGGGGAGACACTGCATTTCATGATGCTTACATGATCTATATCGGTTAAAGTTAAAGTTCCCCATGAATGAATGAGGCCAACCTCAAATGATGAACATAATGAAATGAATGATACCAAAGGTGTTAGGGTAGGATAATCAAGAGGTGAACTAGACTTAAGTAATGACACTAGGTCATTCTTGCTCATTGCACAACAAACCGATGAAAGTCTTAAACTACATCCTAGGTATAGCTGGTGTTTACACTAGCTTATGAATGAAATGAAATGAAGTACGTATGAATGAATGAAGCAGACTCTCTGTTTGCTAAAGAAGGCTCCCTCGTTGAGGTCCCATATGTTGAGCCCTTATTTTTTGCGAAGTCTTCATGTCAAGTCTATGATTCCAAGGTTTCATGGCATACGAACGAATAATATGAAAAATTTTATGTGCTATATGCAATATATTATGTGCTATATGTTATGTGTTGTGTGCAGTATGATAAGTATGATGATGCATGTTACTTTCACGGCATGACTTTCCTAATCAAAAACTGGAACGCTCACCAACTTTGTTAATCCCAACTTGGCAAGTCCACTGACTTGAATTTTCATAATCATGTTGTTAGTAAAAAGCTATTCTTAATCATGCATATCCTTGGTGTGTGCTTGCATATACCCATACTCAGTACAAGTGTGTACTAATCCCATACAACTCTAAAATATTAGGTGCAGGTGCAAGTGGACGCTAGAGCTACAGGTTGACGCTGAAACTATCTGGACGTGGAGCATTCATCCGGACTTGGTAGTCCCTCATGCTTTCGAGGATGCTTGCCCATTATATTCTAGTTTTGTTATAGGATTGAGCTAGTGGAGTATGTTCCACTAGCGTTTCTTTCCGCTTTTGTTAAGACATTGTATTGGTGCCATTTTGGCAAGTTTACATTTAATGTTGTATTAAACTATTTCTTTCATTTGATGATCTTATTGTTAGATGGTTGATCTTGAACAATTATGAATCTAATATTATAATTAGTATGTATATTAAGAAACAAAAATTTCCAAATATTCTGCTAAAATTAACCGAGACAAAGTAAGAATGACGTAAGTAGGCTTGTCTGCGACCTCTGAGAGGTCAATGATGTCGGTCTCATCTGGGGTATAGACTCCGGTCGTGACAAAGTTGGTATCAGAGCAATAGGATTAAATTCCTAGGATAATAAGTTCACATCAACCAGATAGAGTAGTTTCTAATTCATGGTAGTGAAGTGAACCACTATCCTGGATTAGAGATTGCATGATGCATAGGAAAAATTTCCCTTTAGCTGATCTTATCGTGCCTTTCCTAATATCTAATTTTCTTGGTGTTATGAGCGTGTCTAACATCAACCCTTGCTGTTTTCAGAGAATGAACACTAGGAGAGCAATTGGTAACATGAGAGGAGGAGCAGTTGCTGGGGACAATCAAGTTCAACCCCAGGCTCCAGCTGAAGGAGTAGCCATGCCGATTAACCCTGCTGGGTTGACTGATGCTGAGGTGAGGGCATATCGGGCCTTGAGGGCACACGCCATCACATTGCAGGCTCAGGCCATGACTGGCCAAGTCAACAAGCAAAATGTTCAGAGGGAGAACCCACCGATTCGTACAATGGCTGACAGGTTGAGAGACTTCATGAGGATGAATCCTCCTATTTTCACAAGGTTTATGACTGCCGAGGACCCCCAGGAGTTTCTAGACGAGGTGCATAATATCTTGGTGGCTATGGGAGCCACAGATACTGAGAAAGTAGAGTTGGCTTCCAATCAACTCAAGGATGTTGCACAGACTTGGTGCAAAATTTGGAAGGATACCCGAACTTTGGGCGGAGTTTCGATCACTTGGGAGTTGTTTAAGAGAGCATTCCTGGAGAGATTCTTCCCGAAGGAGATGAGGAGGCCATGTTTTAGGAGTTTATCAACCTTAACAGGGATAAATGATGGTCAGGGAGTATTCCCTGAAGTTTGTTATACTATCTAGGTATGCTACTTCCTTTGTATCTAATAGCAAGCATGAGATGAGCAGGTTCCTCACATGAATCAATGGAGATCTAGAGGAGGAGTGTTGTTCTGCGATGCACCATGATAACATGGACCTCTCAAGGTTGATGGTGCATGTCCATCATGTAGAGGACATACGCAAAAAGAGGGGTATTCGTGATGCTAGGAGGCCTAAGCCTCAAGATCAGGAAGGTCCCAGCCATGGAGGCCACAAAAAGAATTTTGGCATCCGTGAGCAGCCCAGGTTAAAGAAGGGGAAGCAGAGTTCTGGGAACTCTAATTCTCAGAGGAGTACAACACCTAGAGGAGGCAGACCTTATCCCAAGAAGGGCAATGGAGGTTAGATGTAGCGTCCCAAAAAGAACTTTGTTAAGTGTGGTCATGCTCACAGTGGAGAGTGCAGACAGGGAACTAATGCTTTCTTGGGTTGAGGTAAGAGTGGGCACATGGTTAGAGACTGCCCACAGAACAAAGGTCAGGATGGAGGTAATGTTCAACCTAGGCCTAATGTACAGGGTGCAGCAGCAGCCGAGCCTCTTAAGAGGAACAGATTTTATGCCCTGAAGGGCAGGTAGGAGCAGGAGAAGTCCGCTGATATGGTCACATGTATGCTGCAAGTATTCTCAACTTCTGTTTATGCTTTAATTGATCCACGGTCTACGCTTTCCTTTGTAACTCCTTTGCTTGCTCTCACATTTGAGATATTGACTGAAATCCTGCATGATCCTATAGTGTTAGTACACTTTTAGGAGAAAATGTAAGAACTGATAGAGTATACAAGGATTGCCCAATAGTGTAAGTGGTAAGACTATGTGTGCAGACTTTGTTGAGTTACCTATGCATAATTTTGATGTTACTCTTGCCATGGACTGGATTCACAGTTGTTTTGCTTGTTTGGATTGTCGTAGTAGACTCGTGAGATTTCGTTTCCCTAATGAAGAGGAGCTAGTATGGGAGGGGTACAACTCGAGTCGTCCTACTCCCGTAATATCAAACCTTAAGGCCAATAAAATGACGTATAAGGGGTTATTATATCGTATTGTGAGTGTTAATGATTTAGATCATGACATTCCTTAGTTACACTCAGTGCCTGTGGTGAATGAGTTCCTAGATGTATTTCCTGATGACTTGCTCGTAGTCCCTCCCCCTAAAGAGATTGACTTTGGTATCGACTTAGAACCCGATACTAAACCAATTGTGATTCCTTCCTACAGAATGGCTCCAGCTGAACTAAAAGAGTTGACGTTGCAGGTAAAATATCTCACTGATAAGGGTTTCATTCAACTGAGCATCTCCCATTGGGGCACTTCAGTGTTGTTTGTGAAAAAGAAGTATGGAAACCTTAGAATGTGTATCTTTTATCTGCAGATCAACAAAGTCAGTATTAAGGAAGAGCATGAACAACATTTTAGACTAACCTTGCAGGTATTTAGACAACATCAGTTGTATGCCAAATACAGCAAGTGTGAATTTTGTCTTAAATCAGTTACCTTCTGGGTCATATTGTGTCCGAACAAAGTGTAGAGGTGGACCCTAGGAAGACTGAAGTTGTTAAAAACTGGCCTAAACCTCTTACTTCCACAGATATATGTAGCTTCTTTTGATTGGTTGGTTACTAATGCAGGTTCATGGAGGGCTTTTCATTCATTGCTGCCCCACTATAGCTTTGATGAAGAAGAAGGCCAAGTTCGAGTGGACGAAGACTTGTGACAAGAGTTTCCAAGAGCTCAAGGACAGACTCACTTCAGCCCCGGTGCTTACTTTACCTAAGTGTGATGAGAGTTACACTGTATATTGTTAAGCATCTAGGGTTTGTTTGGGTTGTGATCTTATACAGGGTTGTAGGTGATAGCTTACGCGTCCAGACACCTCAAGGTTCAAGAGAAAAATTATCCCACTCATGACCTGGAGTTGGCACTGTGGTGTTTCCACTGAAGCTGTGGAGGCACTACTTGTATGGTGTACACGTGGATGTGTTCACACACCACAAAAGTCTCCAATACGTGTTCATACAAAGGGAGTTGAATCTACGTCAGCGGAGATGGTTTGAGCTGTTGAAGGACTGTGACATGAATGTTCACTACCATCAAGGTAAGTCTAATGTTTTAGCTGATGCTTTTAGCAGGATGAGCATGGGAAGTATAACCCACGTTAAGGATGAGAAGAAGGAGTTGGCCGAAGATGTACACAGAATGGCCAGACTGGGTGTGCGATTAGTTGATTCTACTAGTGGGGGTGTTTTAGTTCATGCTAGTTCTGAATCATCCATTGTAGTTGAAGTTAAGTAGGGTCAGCATCTCGATCCTGTGTTGATGGAGCTGAAAGACTCACAGTTGATAAAGAAGAATGAGTCTTTTGCTTAGGGAGGTGACGACATAATTAGGTATCAGGACAGACTGTGTGTACCAAATGGGGATGATTTGCGGACAAGGATTGTTGCATAGGCCCATGGTTCCAGATATTCCATACATCCAGGTTCCAGCAAGATGTATCATGATCTTAAGCAGATTTATTGGTGGGATGGCATAAAGAAGGACATTACAGAATATGTGGGAAAGTGTCCGAATTGTCAGCAGGTTAAGGCAGAACATCTTAATCCTGGCGGTCTTACTCAGATTTTTGAGGTTCCAACTTGGAAGTGGGAGGCCATTAATATGGACTTCATGGTTGGTCTTTCGAGGACTAGGAGACAACATGACTCCATATGGGTTATTGTGCACAGGATGACTAAGTCTGCGCAATTTATCCCTGTGAAGTCTACTTACAGAGCCAAGGATTATGCGAGACTCTACATTGATGAGCTTGTGAGATGGAATGGGATTCCTTTGTCTATCATTTAAGATAGAGGAGATCAGTTTACTTCACATTTGTAAAGATCTTTCCAGAAAATCTTGGGCACGCAGGTAAAGCATAGTACTGCCTTTCATCCTCAGACTGATGGGCAGGCAGAGAGCATCATTCAGACATTAGAAGATATGTTGAGAGCGTGTGTGATTGATTTCAAGGGTAGCTGGGATGACCATCTGCCTTTGATAGAGTTCTCATATAATAATAGCTATCACTCCAACATTAGGATGGCATCATTTGAGGCACTGTATGTTAGGAGGTGTAGATCTCCCGTTGGGTGGTTCGAGGTCTGAGAGTCATCCATTTTGGGTCCAGAGATCATTCATGAGGCCTTAGAGAAGATCAGGGTGATTAGGGACAGGTTGGCTACTGTTTACAGTCGGCAGAAATCTTATGTAGATAACAGAAAATGACCCTTAGAGTTTGATGTTGGTGACCAGGTCTGTTTGAAGATATCACCTATGAAGGGGGTGATGAGGTTTGGCAGGAAGGGTAGTTGAGTCCGAGCTATGTTGGGCCATACGAGAACCTACATCATGTGGGTGAGGTGGCCTATTAGTTGGCATTACCGGCGGATCTAGCTTATATCAATCCAGTCTTTATGTATCCATGTTAAAGAAGTGCCTAGGTGATCCAGCATCGATTCTACCTGTGGAATGTTTGGGGGTCGATTAAGACTTGTCCTAGGAGGAGGTACATGTTAAGATCTTAGACAGACAAATCAAGCGGCTTAGGAACAAGGAGATTTCCACAGTCAAGGTATTATGGAGAAATCATCTTGTTGATGGTGCTACGAGGGAGGCAGAGCCCGATATGAGATCCCGCTACCCTCATCTTTTCAGCTCTTGAGATTAGACTTCCTACCCTTTATCTCTCCATTTTTGTTGTTATTGCTTGACTGTGCATAGTGATTATGTTATGATCTAACTGACATTACCCTAGATAGTAGTAATGTCATTCGGGGACGAATGTTCCTAAGGGGGGGGGATAATGTAACAACCCTAAAAATGGATAAGATAAGAAATGCTTAATGTGTCACGAATGCCTATGATTAGACTAGGGTTCTCACGGAGTCATGCGCGTAGAACCAGACCTCGGAACCCTTGCTACAGCCAAGACAACTAACTTGGGGAGTTAGTTGAGCTTTGAAAGGTTGGCTTCAACCATGTTAGGCTCTCAAATACGAAGATTTACTCGAAGAGTCTTTACCGAATTTAAAAATAAGAAATCTTAGGTTTGAAGGGTCGAGGGTTAAAATGCTCTTTTCCTTGATAAGGGTAGTATAGTAATTACTCTAACTGTGTAATTTATTATTTAATTAATAAGGTGGAGGGGCAATTTGGGGAGAGAGGACCGAAACTGGGCTCTTGAAGTGAAGTCCTTCTCCATACGGGTTCAAACCTAGGTGGAAGCAATGAATTAAAGTGATTTTTATTTAAGCTATTGAATTAATGTAATTAATTGATAATTATTATTCATTATCTAATTTAAAATAAAATAAAAATCAGAGTTTTATTAAATAAACAAAAACCTTATCGACTAAGTCCTAAAACTAGACTCATATGCCTCCAACAACTCTCACTCTCTCACGCTTATCTCTCCACTCTCACGCTCAATCTCTCTTCTTGTTTCTCACGTATTCTCTCTGCCAAAATAAGAGGCAAGAGCATAAAAATAAAGCAAGTTCTTCACACTTGAAGAACTCACACGAAATCACAAGAAAACAAACGTTAATTGAACAGTAGGCTAAAGGAGGTTGTCATTCGAGTGGAGTTGACATTGAGGAGGCTTAGACGTGATCTTGGGTGAAGCTTTTGGGCAGAAAGTCAAGGGTTTAACGTCAAAACGGTATTGGTTATCTTCTCTGTTGGTCCCTTTCCCAAGATACCCTTTAATGTTCAGATTATTCAGTCCAAAAACTAGGATTGTTCCCGTTGCATGCCCCTGTCACTAGCTCCCAATCAATCGTAGGTTGGGTATGATTGCTGGTAGATTTAGGTGTATGTTATGTTTTCCTGATGAATATGATTATGTTTGTATACTTGAAATCATATGAAAGACAACCATCTGTTCGAAATTATGTGCAAGTGTGTGTGTGCAAGCATGTTACAGTGACTAAGGTCCTTGGGTTAAGGCTCCAAATTCGGTAATGTTATGGTTGTTATTTACATGCATAAACCTATATAAATCGTGATTTTCATTAAAAATGAAAATATGGCTTATTTGAGTACCAATCTTTTGGCTAAATGATTTTATTAAAAAATGCACCCCAAAATGTATTAAATTTTCTACGAATTTTCCTAAGAGTTCAAGTGAAAGTGTTGGTGAAAATGAGATGAAAAATGATTAAATTTCCAGCAAACCTACAAGTCTGGTTTAGGCTAAATAATGATGAATAATTCTGTAAATTATTTGAGTGTAAAGGGATGAGGCCACCGGTATTCGAACCTGTGACCTCACTCGTATAATGCCTTAAAAACGTGAAAAGGGAAATGGGGCCAAGGGGAATAGATCTTGGTGGGCTGGCTGAAAGTAAAGTACAAAAATTAATAAAAATAAAATGGGATGCGTGGGAATCGAACCCAAGACCTCCAGTCAGCGAGTGCGAGAAAGGGAAAAATAAAAGAAAAGTGAGGCATAGGAAACGAACCCACTACCTCAAGACAGTGAAGGGAGTAAATAGAAAAATATAGATAAAAATAATTGGGAGTCATGGGAATTGAACCCACGACCTCTAGGAAGTAGCTGCGAAAAAAAAGAAAAATAAAGAGAGGTTGTGGGGGTTTGATCCCACAACCTCATGGTCTATGCGAATCGTACAAGGAAAATTAAATGAAAAAAAATAAAAGGGGCTTTGGGGGTTCAATACCACAACCCCTCGGCCAAGTAGGAGGAGATTCCAAGGGGATAAATAAAGAAGGAATGTTGATGTTGGGGATCGATTTAGGGTCCCAATGTTGTGTGGGATAAAAAAAATCCATGAAAAATGTAAGTGTTGTCCAACGGATTCGAACTTGGGTTCCCTTGCCAATTTCCGTATTGATACATAAGTCATACGTGAATTAAATGTTCAATAATAATGCCACCTACTTAGATGGAAATCGAGATCTTGGCATACATACAAGTTGAAGAAGTCTTGTAGTACATAATCTTAGGAAGATATGAGTCACTTAACGAACTATGAAAGAAGCCTCATGTCTTGTATGTATAGACCCATAAGTCTAGCATACGTTTAAAAATAAGTGAACCTAAGATGTATGTAATGAAATGATGAAACCCTAGAAGGGTTAAGTAAGAGTGTGAAACACACAAATGGCCAAGTGCATTGGCATATGATGAATCACGTAAAAAGGGGTGAGTAATTATGAAGAGCAAATGTGCTTATGTTAATGAATGTGGTGACAACATGATATGAGGCTAATGTAAAATATGAGAACAATCTCAAATGATCCTAAGTAAATATTACCAAAACGTACTCACGTATGAGAGTGTAAAGTTAATGAAGAGACCAGTCTCTATGAACACTCTAATGAAAGTATTGAGATTAACAAACTTAATACTAACGATGAGATGAGAAATCATCTATTGAGCTATAATGTTCTCATACTATAAGCCAACTTCCATGAAGTATGAGTTGAATGTAATGGAACTTTATACTAAGCACCGATAGAGTAGCTATGTAACTCTCATAAGATGAGACTGTGTGGCATGCCGGGTATGGGTTTTCTTATATCTCCTAGTCTTCAAACCTATACTGCCAATATAGGGATCTGGCAGGGTTCAATCCCCATGTAAGCTAGCATATTTTGGGTCACTTTGGCTGGTGATTCCACCTCTTTTGGTTATGGGGGAGACACTTGATTTCATGATGCTCACATGATCTATGTCGGTTAAAGTTAAAGTTCCCCATGAATTAATGAGGACAACCTCAAATGATGCACATAATGAAATGAATTATACCAAAGTTGTTAGAGTAGGATAATCAAGAGGTGAGCTAGACTTATGTAATTACACTAGGTCATTCTTGCTCATTGCACAGCGAACCCGATGAAAGTCTTAAACTACATCCTAGGTATAGCAAGTGTTTACACTTGCCTATGAAAGAAATGAAATGAAATACGTATGAATGAATGAAGATGACTCTGTGTTTGCTAAAGAAGGCTCCCTATATGAGGTCCCATATGTTGAGCCCTCATTTTTGGAAGTCTTGATTTCAAGTCTATGATTCCAAGGTCTCATGGCATAGGAACGAATAATATGAAAAATGTTATGTGCTATGTGCTACATGTTATGTGTTGTGTGCAATATGATAAGTATGATGATGCATGTTACTCTCACAACATGACTTTTCTAATCCAAATTTGGAAAGCTCACTAACTTTCCTAATCCCAATTTGGCAAGTCCACTGACTTAACTTTCCATAATAATGTTGTTAGTAAAGAGCTATTCTTAATCATGCATGTCGTTGGTGTGTGCTTGCATATACCCATACTTAGTACAAGTGTGTACTAATCCCATACTACTCTACACTTTTAGGTGCAGGCACAGGTGGATGCTAGATCTACATGTTGACGCTGAAACTATTCGGGCGTGGAGCATTCATCAAGACATTGTAGACCCTCATGCTTTCGAGGATGCTTGCCCATTATATTCTAGCTTAGTTATATTAAACTATTTCTTTCATTTGATGATCTTAATGTTAGATGGTTGATAGTGAACAACTATGAATCTAATAGAATGATTAGTATATATGTTAAGAAACAAAAAGTTTCAAATTTTCGCTAAAATTAACCTAGACGGAGTAAGAATGACGTAAGTAGGCTTGTCTGCGACTTTTGAGAGGTCAACGTTGCCGGTCTCGTCTGGGGTCCAGACTCCGGTCGTTTTAGTCTGCACACATTGGTTTGCACATTTTGTCCAACGACAAGTAGAATTAGCCAAGACATGAATGCATTTAACGTGACATGTGCGCAGCTTGCAAGTGACGTCAGCCAATGGAATGCGGCTTTAGCCAAATCCTACAGGCACAGACATAGAATTTGCTTATTTGGTATGCGACATCAGCTAACAGAATTAAGCATCATCTAAGGCATACATGCACGGACACGACATATGTGCATTTGGCGAACTATGTCGACCAACGACATGCAGCATCAACCAAGGCCTGCATGTATCAGTCGTGTCATTTTCACATCAATTTGGCGACTTCATCCATGGTATGAGTGTATCGTATAGGCTACATTGGCTGATGTATGCGCGCATCAGAAAAACAACATAGGCCAATCGTAGGCAAAAACAGAGAAGTCCTGCACGCATCAGCCGTGGCGTGTGCGCATCGACTTGGTGACAACGGTCGTGGATTGCGCAGATCTTCCATGTGGCAGCAACCAAAGGCAGGAAACATCATCTAATACATGAACACATCAGTCGTGGCATGCGAACATTTATTGGAAGACATCAGTCAAGGACTGCATGCATCGGCCAGGCAATTTAGGCCAACGGTAGGCATCATAAACCAAGGTCTTCACGCATCTGATGTGGTTTGGGCGTATCTGGCTAGGGCCATCGTACAAAGGCGTGCAACATCATCCAAGGCATGCACACATAACTCATGGCGTGTGTGCATCAGCTTGGCAACATCGAAATCTTCTAACAGGATACACCATAAACCATGGTCAATAAAATACAAGGCATGCACGCATATGTCATGGAATGTGCACATCTGGCAAGCGACTTTGGCCAATGAAATGCAAAAGAAGCCAAGTCCTGCATGCATCGATCGTGGTATGTGTACATTGGCTAGGCGACATTTGCATTGGCCATTGTCAGAAAGCATCAGCCCAAGGCATTTGCACTTTGGGCAAGCGACGTTAGCCAACATCATTCATCATCAGTGAAGGCCAAAACGCATCAGTCGTTGCGTTTGCCCATCAGCTGTGCGACATACGTTAGCTATAGATAGGGAGCATCACCCAAGGCCTATGTTCTCCAGGCAAGCGACATCGGCCAACGGCTTTCCACATCTCTTGCATGCACATAATGACCAGGTGATGTCGGATGTTAGCTGCTCGCATCGACCGTAGCCTGCTCATTGCTCAACTGACATCGGACGTGGGCTGCTCGCATTGGTCGTAGCCTGCTCATTGCTCAGAAGACGTCGATCCTGGATTATACGCATCGGCCATGGCTTGTGCACATCGCTCAGCCATCGTAAAGAGTGGACTGTTCGCATATCCTTTAGCCTTCAAAAAATAGTCAGGCGACATCGGCATTGCCTATCCTGCTCACCTTAAGCCTGCATAATGGCCACCCAACGTCAGGCATGTCCTTCTCGCATCACCTTTGGCTTGCACATAGTGGTCAGCATATGTCGAACGTGGCCTTCCTTTATCGGTATTGACCTGCACACAATGGTCACAAAACGTGAGACGTGGCCTACCCATATCGCTTTAGGTTTGCAGAAAACAATTAGCCAAGCGACAACGGCCACTGAGAGGATCAGCCAAGGCATGCACACATATGTCATGGAATGTGCACATCTGGCAAGGACATTCCATGACATATGTGTGCATGCCTTGGCTGATCCTCCCATTGGCCGTTGTCGCTTGGCTAATCGTTGTCTGCAAACCTAAAGCGATATGGGTAGGCCACGTCTGACGTTTCGTGACCATTGTGTGCAGGCCAAAAGCGATGTAGGAAGGCCACGTTCGACATCTACTGACCACTATGTGCAAGCCAAAGGCGATGCGAGAAGGACATGCCTGACGTTGGGTGGAAGTTATGCAGGCTTAAGGCGATAAGGATAGGCAATGCCTGAGGTCGGCTGACTATTTTTTGAAGGCCAAAGGAGATGCGAACAGTCCACTCTTTACGACAGCTGAGCGATGTGCACAAGCCATGGCCGATGTGCATAATCCATGATCGACGTCTTCTGAGCAATGAGCAGGCTACGGCCGATTCGGGCAGCCCACGTCCGATGTCAGTTGAGCAATGAGCAGGCTACGGTCGATGCGGGCAGCCCACGTCCGATGTCAGTTGAGAAATGAGCCGGCTATGGTCGATGCGGGCAGCCCACATCCGACATCACCTGGTGATTATGTGCATGCAGAAGATGTGGCAAGGAAAGCTTGCCGTTGGCCGATGTCGCTTGCCTGGAGAACATAGGCCTTGGGTGTTGCTCCATATCTTTGGCTGACGTATGTCGCCCAGCTAATGGGCAAACGCAATGACTGATGCGTTTTGGCCTTCACTGATGATGAATGATGTTGGCCAACGTTGCTTTCCCAAAGTGCACATCCCTTGGGCTGATGCTTTCTGACAATGGCCAATGCAAATGTCGCCTAGCAAATGTACACATACCACGACCAATGTGTGCAGTCCTTGTCTTCTTTTGCATTTCATTGGCCAACGTCGCTTGCCAGATGTGCACATTTCATGGCATATGTGTGCATGCCTTGGCTGATGCTTCAATGAAATACAACATTAAGCAAGGACTGCACACATCAGTCGTTGCGTGTGTGCATCGGCTGCGCGACATTTGTATCGTCCAACATCAGGCAGTATCAGCCAATCCTTGTGTGCTTCAGGAAAGTGACGTTTTCCAATGGAAGGCGCATCATCGAAGGCCAGAATGTATTAGCTGTGGCGTGTGCATCAAAAGGCAACATCAGTGTCGACCAATGGCAAACAGCATCAGCCAAGCCCAGTGTGCTTCGAGAAAGTGACTTTATCCAATGGCAAGCGACATCAGTAAGGCTACATTGGTCGTGGTTTGCCAAATCGGCTTAGGTTTGTGCACATTATTTACCCGACACCAGTTATGGACTGACTGCATCGCCCATGGTTTGTGCATATTACTGAGAGATCATTGGGTTTGGCTTTCATGTATCACCCTTATCCTCTACAAAATGTCCAAGTGACATTGTACATGGGGGGCCTGCATTGTCCATAGCCTGCAGAATACTCAGTCGACGTCATCCATGGACTGCCCTACTGGTCGTTGTTGTGAACATCATTCAGCCATCATCGGCATGGACTGCCCACTTTGCTATTGGCCTTCACACAACGATCAGCTGACTTTAGACGTTGTCTTCCCGTAAAGACTTTGGCCTTCAAACAATGGTCTGTCGAATTCTAGCGTGGCATGCACACATCACCTTTGGCATGCACACGATGGTCAGCCGACGTCGGACGGGGTTTGCATGCATTGCCTTTGGCCTGCACACAATGGTCAATCGACATTGGACGTGGGATTCCACGATTCTTTTAATTTCACACATCGGTATGTCAACGTCGAACGTGGCCTCACAGCATCATCTATATTCTACACAAATCTTGGTGTTGATATCGAACGTGGCCTGCCAATATCATTCGTACGCTAACACCTCGGTCTGTCGACGTTTGATGTTATCTGACAGCATTGATAGTAGCGTTGACACATCGGTCTGCAGATGTCCACCAACAGCAAGCAGCATCACCCAAGGCATGTATGTATCTTACATTGCATGTGCGCATCTGGTAAGTGACGTCGGCCAATGGCATGACACTAAAGCCAAAGCCTGCACGGACAGACGTGGAATGTGTAAATCTGGCAAGAAATATCGAGCAAATGTGTGCGGCATCAACCTAGGATTCCATGCACGGACATGGCATGTGTGCATCTAACAAGCGATGTCAGCCAAGATACATAGAGCATTGCCTGCCCCATCGCCTTTAGCCAGCACAATATGGTAAGCCAACGTCGGGCATGGCCTGTGCCATCGTCTTTAGAATACACACAATGTTCAACCGATGTCGGACGTGGTCTACCCGCATCGCCTTTGGCCTACACAAAACAGTCAACCAACGTAGGACATAGGCAGATAGAATTTCCCTTAGCCAATGCACATCGGACAAGAGACGTCGGCCAACAATATGCAGCATATGCCAAGGCCTACACTCATGTGTCATGGTGTGTGCGCATCGACTAGGTGACATCGGTCGTGACCTGCACGTATAGGACAGGCGATGTCGGCCAACAACAAGTTGCGTTAGCCAAGGTCTTTACGCATTTAACATGGCATGTGCGCATTTGACAAACAATGTTGACCAATGAAATGCAGCATCATCCAAGGCTTGCACACATCGGTCGTGGCATGTGTGCATCGGGTGGGCGACATTTGCATAGTCCAATATCAGGCAACATCAGCCAAAGCTTGTGCCCTTCATGCAACCAATGTTATCCAAAAATAGGAAGCACCAGCAAAGGCCTGCATGCATAAACTGTAGCGTTTGTGCATCGATAGGGCAACATCGGCATCAGCCAACAACAAGCAACATCAACTAAGGCATTTGTGCTTCGGGCAATCGGCTTCAGCCAACGCCAAGGGGCATCAACCATGAAACATTGGTCATGATTTACCGCAACGACCATGGATTGTACACATCGCTTAGCCGACGTCGGGTATAGACTGGATGCATTGGATGTGGTTTGTGCATATTACTCATCAATCGTCATGTTTGGCCTTCTCGCATCGCCTTTATGCTGCAGCGAAAGTATAGCTGACGTTGGACGTGGGGTTCCTGCATCGGCCATAGGCTAAACAATACTCAACTGACGTCGTCAATGGACTGCCCATATCGGTCATCGCTTATGCACATCGCTCATCCATCGTCGGGCGTGGACAGCACACATTGCCCTTGGCTTGTACACAATAGTCAACTGACATCAGGTGTTTCCTACCTGCATCACCTTTGGCCAGCACACAATAGCCAGTTGATGTCAGGAGAGGCCTATCCACATCTTCTTTGGCCTTCCCACAATAGTGAGTAGACATCAGAGGTGGTTTACCTGTATTTCCTTTTGCCTTCACATAACAGTCAAGCTATGTCATATCTAGGCTATAAGGATCGCTCGTAGCCTACACACATCGGTATGACATCGTTGAATTTTAACTGATAGCATCGTCTTATGCCTACACACATTGGATTGTCGTCATCAAACGTGGACTACCAATATCATCCTTAGGCTGCACAAATCGGTATGTCGACGTCGGATGTGGCCTACAAGAATTGTCCGTAGCTTGCACACATTACAGCCAATAACATGCAGCATCTGTGAAGGCATGCGCACATCTTACGTGGCATGTGAACATCTGGAAAACTACGTGGGACAATGGCATGCAGCTAGAGACAATGCCTATATAGACAAACGTGGAATACCTATATTTGACAAGCGACGTCAGCCAATGAAATGTAGAATCAACGAAAGCCTACATTCATGGATGTTGCATGTGCAACTCTAGGAAGAGATGTCGGTCAAGCGATATCAAGTGTTTCTTGCCCCCATCACCTTGGACCCGCATAATATGGCCAACCGATGTTGGGCGTGGCATGTCCATATTTCATTTTAACTATACACAATGTTCAGTAGACATCAGACGTTGTCTGCCTGCATCGCCTTTGGCCTGCGCACAATAGTCACTCAATGTCATACATGGTCTTCCCGCATCGCCTCTAGCTTGCACAAAATGGTCAGCCAACGTCAGACGTAGTAAGGTGGCATAATCCTTAGTCGCTATATATCGGGCAAGGGACTGCGAACAACGACACAAAGAATCTAACAAGGCCTACATGCATGAGTTGTGGCGTATGCGCATTCATTAGCGACATCCACATGGGGCAACTACATGTAGAATCAGTGAAGTCCTGTGAACTTTGGGAAAGCGTCATGGGCCAATGACAAGAAGAATCAGCAATGCGACATTGGTCCTGGACCGCCATCATCAGTCGTGGCCTGTGCAAATCACTCATCTTATGTTGGTCGTGGACTACCCGCATCGGCCGTTACTTGTGCTCATCGCTCAGTAATTGTCGATCCTAGGCTTACACCATCACCCTTGGCCTGCACACAATGGTCAACCAACGTTGGGCGTTGCCTACACGCATCGCCTCTAGACAACACAGAATGGTCAACAGACATCGCGCGTGGCGTGAACGCATCACCTTTATCCTGCATGCATGATCAGCCAACGTCATATATGGTCTGCCCGCATTGCTTTTGGCCTACACACAACGATCAACTGACGTCGTACATAGGTTGCCTATATTGTCCGAAGCCTGCACATAATGGTATGTGACGTCGAAGGTTGACTGACAACATTGTCCATAGCCTACACACATCAGTTTGCCTACATCAAATGTCGCTTGCCAACATCATCCGTTGGATGCACACATCAGTCTGTCAATGTCGGATGTGGCCTCTCAGCTATGTCCACAGCCTGCACACATCATATGTCGGTCAACAACAAGCAATATCAGCCAAGGCATGCACGCCTGTCACGTTGCATGTGCGCATCTGGCAACCAAAGTTTTCATTGGCATGCGGCTATAGACAAGGCCTACACACACAGACATGAAATGTTCATATCTAGAGATGGATGTTGACCAATGGAATGAGGCATTAGCCAATACCTACATGCATAGATCTGGCATGTGCGTATCTACCAAGCAATGTCGGTCAACGACATCCAACATCATCCAAGGTATGCAAGCATCAGCTGTGTCGTGTGTGTATCGACTTGGTGACACGGTCATGTCCTGCATACTTTGTCCAAGCAGCACCAGCTTATGACAGGCAGCATTATCCAAGGTCTTCACAAATCTACGTGGTTTGTGCGCATGGAAAGTGAAAACAGACATTGACATGATGCGTCATCTAAGGTATGCAGCAAATCAAAGGCATGCAAACATAACTCGTGACGCGTGTGCATCGGCTGGGTGACATCGACATTGGACAACGACATGCACTATCAACCAAGGCTTGTGCGCTTCAGGCATGCCACGTCGCCCAAAGACTGGCAGCATCAACCAAGGCCTGCACGCATTTGAAATGTGGATTGCCAGCTATTTTTTGTGTCCTGCACACATCGGTCATCCAACATCGGATGTGGCCTTCCAGCGTCGTTCGTAACCTGCACACATCGGTATACCTATGTGAAACGTGGATTGCCAACATCATTTGTATCCTTCACATATAGGTTTGCTGACATCAGATGTGGCCGTTCAACATATTTTATAGCCTGCACACATCGGTCTGTAGATGCGGCTAATGGCATCCAGCATCTGCCAAGGCCTGCACACATCTGGTGTGTGGCATGTGCGCATCTAGAAAGCGACATCAGCCAATGGAATGGTGCTTCAGCCAAGGCCTGCATGCATGGACATGAAATGTGCATATTTGGAAAGTGACGTCGGCCAATGGCATGCGACATTAACCAAGTCCTACATGAACGGACGTGAAAGTTGCGCATCTGGAATGCTACGTCGACCAGCTAAATGCAGCATTAGCCAAGGCCCATACACATCAGTCGTGTTGAGTGCAGATTGGCTGGGTGACTTCAGTCGTGGTCTAAGTACATCGTCCATGCAACATCGGTCATGGCCATCGCATTTCGGTGAACAACAAGCAGCAATAGCCAAGGCCTGCATGCATAAGTCATGGCGTGTGTGCATCGACTCGGTGACATCAATTGTGGCCTGTGTGCATCAGCCACGCGACATCAACCAATGGAAGACATCATTTCTTAAGGCATGCATGAATCAGCAATGGTGTGTACGCATCGCCTAAGAGACATTGGTCTTAGCCTACACAATGGTCAGCCGATGTCAGACGTGGCCTTCCCGCATCGGCCTTGGCCTGCACTCAATGGTCAGCCGACGTCGATGTGGCCTACCTGAATCACCTTTGGCCTGCACACAATGATCAGCCGATGTCAAACGTGGGATTCACTTATCGTCCGTAGCCTGCACAAATCGGTCATCCAACATCGGATGTGGCCTTCCAGCATCGTTCGTAACCTGCACACATTGGTCTTGTGACGTCAAACGTGGTGTACCAGCAACATCCATATCCTACACACATTTGTCAGCCGATGGAAGACGTGGCTTGGACGCATCACCACTGGCCTACTCATTTTGGTGAACTAACGTTGAATGTGCCTACCCACATCGTTCGTTGCTTGAAATTCTTAGTTGAGCAACGTCACATGTGGTGACATTGATCGAGGTCTAGTCGACAACATGCGGATGTCCATGCCATAAAAATTCAAAAGAGTGTAAAATGTCTTTCCGGTATTACAAAATATTCATCTATTTTCCATCATCTACTATTAATATTTCCGCCACACGTGGTTCACTCTTTTCATTATGTTTACGGTTCGTCCGATATTGAAATATCATTTATTTGTACACATGTGTACTCTATCATTAGGTTTCACATGTTTAGAAGTATTTTTCAAGCATTTTTATACTTTTCAAACTTTTAATTATATTTTATAATTTTTTATTTTTATGGTTTTTTCAACACATTTGAAAAATTAAAGTTGTTGAAATTGTTAAATTTTATGTTATTATATTCATTTGTGAATTAAGACGTAAATTTTATAATTGTTTCTTGTTTTTCCTATTTTTTATTAATTAATTACCCATTTTTGTGATTCAATGAACAAAATTACAAATTTAAAATTTTTTTGAAATTGTTGAATTTAAGATTACTAAAAATATTTTTGAATTCTCGGTGTTAAATTTTTTATTTTGATAATATTTTCCTATTTTTTATTCATGAATTTAACAAATTTTCGGGATTTATCAAACAAATATGAAAATTAAAAAAATTGTTAAAATTTTTTTAATTCAAGGTTACAATAATTATTTGTCAATTTTTATCGTTAAAATTATATTTTTTTCATATTATTCCTTTTTCTTATGAATGAATTACCTTTTTCGAGATTTACCAAATAAAACTAAAAATTAATATAAATTGTTGAAATTGATGAAGTTAACGTTGTTATATTTATTTGTTAATTTTGGGATATAAGTTTATAGTTTTCATATTTTTCCTATTTTAACTCATAAATTACCCATTTGTGGGATTAACCAAACAAAAGTAAGAATGTAAAAAAATTATTGAAATTGTTGAATTTATTGTTACTATATTTAATTATGAATTTTTGACGTTAATTTTATATTTTATTCATATTTTTCCTATTTTCTGTTCATCAATTAATCATTTTACAGATTTACCTTACAAAAAATTTTAAAATTATTGAATTTAAGGTTACTAGATTTATTTTCGATTTCTTGGCCTTATTTATGTATTTTAGTTTTTATAGTTTCTATGTTTTATTAATCCACTAGTCATTTTAGGGATTAACCAAAAAAATATTTTTCTATGCATATTTGGGTTGTACATATTCATTCTGAATTTCTAAAAAAATAATTTCTACTCCTCCTAGTGAGAATCTATGCATGGAATCAAGATCTTCAAGTGGGCCAAGCATTGTTCTTAGCTAGTGTGCATCGAGTTAACGATGTCGGCAAACGAAATGAAGCATCATCCAAGGCCTACACGCATGAATCATTGCGTGTGCGCATCGGATGGGCGACATTTGCATTGGGAAATGGCAGGCAGCAATATCCAAGGCTTGTGTGCTTCAGGCAAGTGACGTCGGCCAACAGCAAGCGGCATTTGCCAGGCGATATTGGTCGTGGACTGAGTGTGTCGGTCGTGGCTTGTGCATACCAATAAGTCGGCATTGGCTGTGGACTTCCTGCTTTAGTCGTGGATTATGCACATCGCTCAGTCATTTACAGGCATACACTGCCTACATCACCCTTGGCATGAACACAACGGTAAACCAAAGTCGGTCATTTCCTACCTGCATCGCCTTTGTCCTATACACAATGGTCATCCGATGTCAGGCATGGACTACCCGCATCGTCTTTAGACAGCACACAATGGTCAGCCGATGTCGAACGTAGTCCACATTGCTTTGGCCTGCACAAAACGATCTGCCAACATTGGACGTGAGCTTCCAGTATCATCCGCAGTCTAGACACATCACTCTGCCGACGTTGAATGTGCCGTGATAACATTGTCCGTAGCCTTGACACATAGGTCTGTTAATCTCGAACGTGGCCTTCCAGCATCGTCCATAGCCTGCACACATTTATCGGTAGATTTCCGCTAATATCATGGAGAATTAGCCAAGAAATTCACACATTTGACGTGAAATATGCGCATCTTGCAAGCGATGTTGGCCAATAGAATGTGGCTTCAGCCAAATCCTACACACACGGACGTGGAATTTATGTATATGGAAAGAGAAGTCGACTAACAAAATGTGGCATCAGCCAAGGCTTGAATGCAGGGACGTGGCATGTGCACTTCTGGCCAACGACGTTGGCCAACGACATGAACTATCAACAAATATTTATTTCTGAATTTTTGGCATTAAAATATATTTTCCCTCATATTTTTCCCTTTTAATTAATGAATTACCCATTTTTGGGATTTACCAAATAAAAAGAAAAATAACAAAAATTATTGAAATTGATGAATTTAAATGTATTGTGAATTTTGGAATTAATTTTTTAGTTTTTCATATTATCCCAATATTTTATTAATATATTATCCATTTATGAGATTTACCAAACAGAAATAAAAATAATAAAAATTGTTGAAATTGTTGAATTTAAGGTTACTATATTTATTTATGAATATTTGTATTAATTTTATAACTTATTCATATTTTTCCTATTTTTATTTATCAATTACTCATTTTAAGAATTAAGCAAAAAAATAAAAAAAAATTGAAATTATTGAATTTAAGGTTATAATATTTATTTGTTAATTTTAGGCATTAAGTTTATATCTTTTCATATTTTTCGTATGTTTTATTAATCGATTACTCATTTTCACGATTAAACGAAAAAATAAAAAAAAATTGATTAAAAATATTTTTTTATATATAAAAAAGTTAATTGTGGAGGTTTATGTGTGTTTGTACCTTAAAATGTGCATAATTGGGTTGTACATGTTCATTTTGAATATCTTGAAAAAGCGATGTCTACTCCTCAAAGTCAAAATCCACGCCAAGAAATTAAGAGCTCCGAGTGGGAAAAACATCATTCGCAGAAAGTGCACATCGTGAAGGTGATGTCGGTCAACGACAGGAAGCATCAGCCTAAGCTTACCAGCATGAGCCATGGCGTGTGCGCATCGGCAAGGCAATATCGGCGTTTGGAAATGGCAGGCAGCATTAGTCAAGGCTTCTGCGATTCAGGCAAGCAGCGTCCGCCAAAAGCAAGCGGCATCGGCCAAGTAACATTGGTCATGAACCGCCTGTATCAGTCGAGGCTTGTGCACATCGCTCAGTCATTTTCGAGCGTGGACTTCCCGCATTGCCCTTGTCCTGAAACAACATTCAACCGACGTGGGACATTTCCTGCCTGCATTGCCTTTTTGCTACACACAATGGTCTTCAAATGTCGGATGTGGCCTGCCAGCATCGTCTCTAGTCTACACATATCGGTCTGCAGATGTTGGCCAATGCCAAGAAGAATCACTCTAGGTTTGCATGCATATGACGTGGTATATGTGCACCTGGAAAACAATGTCAGACAATGGCATGCGGCTTCAACCAAATCACACGCGCACGAAAGTGGAATGTTCTTATCTTACAACTGACGTCGGTCAATGGAATGCGACATCATCCAAGGCCTACAGCACGGACATGACATGTGTGCATGTGTCAAGCAACGTAGGCCAATGACATTCAACATAAACCAAGGCCTGCACGTGTCATCCGTGCCTTGTGCACATCGATTGTGCGACTTCAGCGGTGGTATGAGCACATCGGTTGTGGCTTGCCCGCATCTACCAAGCGACTACGGCCAACATGAGGATGCAACAGCCAAGGCCTACATACATTAGCCGTGGTGTATGCGCATCGACTCAGCGAAATCGATCATGGCATGCGTACATCTTTTAAGCGACATCAACCAATGGATTACAACAAAAGCCAAGGCTTGCACGCATCAGCCATGGTGTGTGCGCATCTACTGCAGTAACATTGGTCGTGACATGCATGCATCGTCCAAGAGATGTCTTCCAATGGAAAGATGCATCAGCCAAGGTCTTCACACATCTAACATGGCATGTGTGCATTAGGCAAACAAAATTGGCCTTTCTTGGTTGGACCAAGCTTTCTGGCGATTTCAAAAAAATAAATGCATACATCGTCCAGGAGTCATCGACCAATGGCAGAAAACATCAACAGAGGCCTGCATGCATCAGCCATGGCGTGTGCGCATCGACTGGGCAACATCGATTCTGACATGCAAGCATCGGCTAGGCGATGTCGTCCAATGGGATGTTGTATCAGCCAAGGTCTTCATGCATCTAACATGGCATGTGCGCATCTGGAAAGCAACATTGGTCAATGAAATGCAGCATCAACCAAGGTTTTCACACATCTGTCGCTGCGTGTATGCATCGGCTGGGCGACATTTGTATCGTCCATCATTAGGCAACATCAGTAGATCCTTGTGCTCTTCAGGCAAGAGATTTTGGCTAATGATAGTCAGCATCATCCAAGGCCACAACGTATGAGTTGTGGCGTGTGCACATCGACAGGCATCATCGGGGTCAACCAATGGACAACATCAGCAAGGCGAGTATGCTTATGGCAAGCGACTTCATTCTACAGCAAGCGTCATCAACAAGGCGACATCGGTCGTGTTTTGACGCATAGGCCTAAGGCATGCACATCACTAAGCTGTCATTTGGTTATGCTTTCATATATCGCCCTTATCCTCCACAAAACGTCCAACCGACGTTGTACGTAGGGTGACCGCATCGGCTATAGATTGCAGAGTACACAGTCGACGTCATCCATGGACTTACCTATCAGTCGTTGCTTGTGCACATTGCTTAGCCGTTGTCGGGCGTGTAAAGCCTGCATCGCCTTTGGCTTGCACACAACAGTCAGCTAACATCAGACATTGTCTTCCTGCATCACCTTTGGTCTGCACACAATGGTCTGTCCATGTCGAGCGTGGCCTATCCAAATCGCCTTTGTCCTGCATACAATGGTCATCCGATGACAAGCATGGTCTTCCTGCATTGCCTTTGGTCATCACACAATGGTCTACCGACGTCGAGCGTGGCCTATCCACATTGCCTTTGGCCTGCACACAACGGTCAGTCGACGTCGGACGTGGTCTTCTTGCATTGCCTTTGGCCTGCACACAACGGTCAATCGACATCGGATGTGGGATGCCACAATCCTACGCAGCTTGCACATATCGGTATGACAACATCGAACGTGGCCTGACAACATCATCTTTATTCTACACACATCAGGGTGCAAACATCGAACATGGCCTGCCAAAATCATTCGTAGGCTGCACACATCGGTCTGTCGACATCGGATGGGGTTTGACAACATTGTCCGTAGCGTGGACACATCGTTCTGCAGATGTCGGCCAATATCAAGTAGCATCCAAGGCATGCACCCGTCATACCTAGCATATCTGTATCTGGTAAGCGACATCGGCCAATGGCATGCGACTAGAGCCAAGTCATGCATGCACTTATGTGGAATATGTATATATGACAGGTGACATCAGCCAAATGTATGTAGCATCAACCACGGACTGCATGCACGGACGTGGCAGATGAGCATCTAACAACCATGTCGGTCAAGTGACATTAAGAGTTGCATGCCCCCATCACCATTGGCCTGCACAATATGATCAACCAACGTCGGGCATGGTCTGTCCGCATCACGGTTAGACTACACGCAATAGTCAACCGATGTCGGACATGGTCTACCCGCATCGCTTATGGCCTTCACCAATTGGTAAGACGATGTTGGACATATACAGATATAATTGTCCTTAGCTGGTGCGCATCGGGCAAGCGATGCCAGCAACGACAGGTATCATATGCAAAGGCCTACAATTATGAGCCTTGATGTGTGCACATAGATGGGGCGACATCGGTCGTTACCTTTATGAATAGGTCAGGAGATGTCGGCCAACAACATGCTACATTAGCCAAGTTCATCACGCATCCAACATGGCATGTGCAGGTTCTGCAAGCAATGTAAGCCAATGAAATGCAGCATCAACCAAGGCTTGCACACATCGGTCGTGGCATGTGTTTATCGGTTGGGCGACATTTGCATCGTCCAACATCTACAAACATCAACCAAGGCTTGTGAGCTTCATGCAACCGACGTTGGCCAACAAATGGAAGCATCATCCAAGGCCTACACAGATTAACCATGGCATATGCGCATCGACAGGGCAACATCGGTGCCGATAAATGGGAGGCAGTATCAACTAAGGCATGTGTGCTTTTGGCTAGCGACTTCAGCCAACGGCAAGCAGCATCAGCCATGAAACATTGGTCCGGGTTTTCCGCTTCGGCCATGGCTTGTGCTCATCTCTTAGCCGACGTCGGGGATGGACTAGCACCATTTATCATGGCCTGTGCACATCAACCATCGATCGTTAGGTTTAGTCTACCCGCATCTCCCTTATCCTTCACCAGAAGTCCAACCAAAGTTGGATATGGGGTTCCTGCATTGACCCTAGCCTACGCAATACTCAGGGAACGTCGTTTCTAGACTATCCATATCGGTCATGGACTGTACACTTCGCTCAATAATTATCGGGCGTGGACTGCACATAACGTTTAACCGACATCAGACGTTTCCTACCTGCATTGCCTTTGGACGGCACACAATAGATATCTGACGTCAAGCGTGTCCTACCCACATTGACTTTGGCCTGCCCACAATGGTGAGTGGACATCGGGCGTGATCTACCTGCATTGCCTTTAGCCTTTCCACAATGGTTAAGCGATGTAAGATCAAAGCTTCCAGGATAGTCCAGATCCTGCATACATCAATATGAGGATGTTGAACGTTGCCTGATAGCATCACCCATAGCCTACACACATCGGATTGCCTTACCAACATGAACTGCCAACATCATGGAATGTCAACGTCGGAAGTGGCCTACTAATATGGTTCATAGCCTTCACAAATCGGTCTGCAGATGTCGGTCAACAACAGGCAACATCAGCCAAGGCATGAGCGCATCTTACGTGGCATGTGAACATCATTCAAGCAACGTGGGACAATGGAATCGGGCTAGAGAAAAGTCCTACACACACAGACATGGAATGCGCATATTTGACAAGCGACGTTAGCCAATGAAATGCAGTATTAGCCAAAGCCTGCATGCACGGATGTGGAAGGTGCACATATTGGAAGCTGACGTCGGTCATGGCCTGCCCATATCGCTTTTTAACTATACACAATAGTCAGCCAACGTCGGACGTGGTCTGCGTGCATCGCCTTTGGCCTGCACACAATGGTCACCCAATGTAAAACATGGTCTGCCCACATTGCCTCTGGCCTGCACAAAATGGTCATCCAATGTCAGAAGTAGGAAAGCGGTCATAATCCTTACTCAGTACACATCGGACAAGGGACTTCGAACAATGACGGGCAGAATCTGCCATTGCTCACATGCATGTGTTTTGGAGGGTGCACATCGGTTGGCGATATCGACATCGGGCAACAATAGGTAGCATAAGACAAGGCCTGTGCGCTTTGGGCAAGCATCATGGGCCAACAACAAGTAGTATCAGCAATGCGACATTGGTCGTGGACAACCATCATCGATCGTGGCCGGTTCAACTTGCTCATCTAATGTTGGTCGTGGACTGCCCGTATTGGACGTGGCTTGTGCTCATCGCTCAATCATTGTAAGGCGTGGGCTTCCACCATCGCCCTTGTCTTTTACACAACAGTTAAACGATGTTGGGAGTTACCTGCCCACATCACCTCAGGCCTACATATAATGGTCAACCGATGTCGGGTGTGGCATATGTGCATCACCTTTGGCCTACACGTATTGTGAGGTGATGTCGTACATGGTCTGCCCGCATTGCCTTTGGCCTACACATAACGGTCAACCGACGTTGGACATGGGTTGTCCGCATCGTCCCTATCCTTTACACAACAGTATGCCGACGTCGAGAGTAGCATGACAACATCGTTCATAGCCTACAAACATCAGTCTGCCGACATAGAACATGTCCTGCCAACATCATCCCTTGTCTACACATATCTGTCTGTAAATGTCAAATATGTTCTGCTAGCAATGTCCATAGCATGCACACATCATATGTTGGCCAACAACAGGCTGCATCAGCCAAGGCATGTATGCATGTTACGTGGCATGTGCGCATCTGGCAAGCAATATTTGCGTTGGCATGTGGCTATAGCCAAGGACTACACACAGACAAGGAATGCGTATTTTTTGAAAGCAACGTCGAATAATGGTATACGACATAAGCCAATGCTTGCATGCATGGACGTGGCATGTGCGCATCTACCAAGCAATGTCAGCATATGACATGCAACATTATCCAAGGTCTGCATGCATCAGCCATGTCATGTGTGTATCAAATTGGCGACATTGGTCATGGCTTGCATACTTTGTCCAAGCAACACCAGCTAACGACAAGCACTATTAGGTAAGGTCTTCACACATCAGACGTGGTTTGTGCGCATGGCAAGTAACTTGGACAACGACGTGCTGCATCATCATCCAACATGCACACATAACTCATGGCGTGTGTGTATCGGCTACGCAATATCGACGTTGGCCAATGACAGGCACCATCACCAATGCTTGTGCACTTCAGGGAAGCAACATTGACAAAGTCATGCAGCATCAGTCAAGGCCTGCACGCATCTGACAAGACATGTTCGCATCTAGCAGCCATTGGCTAAAGGAATGTAACATCAGCCAAGGCATGCACGCATCGGTCGTGGCAGGTGTGCATCGGCTGAGCGACATTTGCATCGGCCAACATCAGGAAATATTATCCATGGAATGTACATTTCAGACGAGCGACGTTAGCCAACGAGATACACCATCAGCCAAGTCCTGCAACCATAGGCCAAGGGGTCTACTCATCGGCAAATTGACATCGACGTCGTTTAACAATAGGTAGCATCCGCATAGGCTTTTGTTCTCCGGATAAGCTACATCGACAACTGGCAAGAGGAATCGGCCAGCTGACATTGGTCGTGGCCTGTGCACATCGCTTAGCCGACATCGTGCGTAGATCGATTGCATCGGTCGTGGCCTCATCACATCACTCAGAGGTTGTGAAGATTGGCCTTCCAGCATCACCCTTTGCCTACACACCACAACCCATCGATGTCAGACGTGGGTTGGTCGTGTTGGTCGTAGCCTACTCATTGCTCAGCCAACACCGGTCGTGGATTGAGCACATCGATCACTCGTCGTCTCTCATGGACTGCCCGCATCACCCTTGGCATGCCAAATATTGTCAGGCAACATCGGGCCTCCTTTGGCCTGCACAATATTCACCCAACGTTGGCTTGGCCGTCCAGAATCGCCTTTTGCTTACACACAGTGGTCAACTAACAACAGTTATGTCCTTCATGTGTGGCCTTTTTCCTGCACACATGGTCAGCCGACGTCTGACGTGGCCGGCCCGCATCGCCTTTGTCTTGCATACAACGATGTTTCCGACGTCGAGTGTAGCCTCCAACTATCATATGTGCCTCATTTGTACAAATTTCATTATGTTTACGGTTTGTATGATATCAAAACATATTTTATTTGTACAAATTATGTACTCTACGATTATTTTCAGGTATTTTGAAGTACTTTTGAGCATTTTCATATTTTATGACTTGTATTAATTTTTTAAAATTTATTTTTACGTTTTTTTTATCTCATATTTTAAAATTTTAAATTTATAAACTTATTGAAATTAAGGTTACTAGATTTATTTGTGAAATTCTGGCGTTAATTTTATAATTTTGTTCATATTTTTTATTAATCAACTACATATTTTTGGGATTTTACTGAACAAAAATAAAAATAAAAAAAGTGTTGAAATTAATGTTCGTAAATTAATTTATGAATTATTGCCGTTAATTTTCTATTATTAATTTTTTTCATATTTTCATTTTTTTATTAATTAATTATTCATTTTTGAGATGTACAAAACAAAAAACAAGAACTAAAATAAATTGTTGAATTATTGAATTTAAGGCTACTATATATATTTGTGAATTTTTGGCATTAAAATTGTGTTTTGTTTTTCATATTTTCCCTTTTAAATAATGAACTATCCATTTTCAAGATTTACCAAACAAAAGACAAAATAACCAAAATTGATGAATTTAAGGTTACTATATTTATTTGTGATTTTTTCGCACTAATTTTATAAATTTTTCTTATTTTCCTATTTTTTACTCATGAATTACCCATTTTCGAGATTTACCAAAAAATTAAAATTTAAGGAAATTTTTGAAATTTTTGAATTTAAGGCAATTATATTTATTTATGAATTTTTGTGTTAAATTTATAATTTATTTATATTTTTTATTTATCAATTACTCATTTTTGAGATTTACCAAATAAAAATAAAATAAAATAAATTGTTTAAATTATTGAAATTTAGGTTACAATATTTATTTGTGAATTATTGGGGTTAATTTATATTTTTCATATTTGTCCTATGTTTTATTAATCAATTACTCATTTTCACGATTAACCGAAAAAATAGAAAAAATATAGTTGAAAACTATTTTTTTATATATAACAGTGTTATTGGTGGAAGCTATTGTCTGTTTGTAACTTAGAACATGCATAATTGGGTTGTACATATTCATTATGAATCTCTAGAAAAACGATGTCCACTCCTCTAAGTCAAAATTTGCGCCTAGAATTTAAGAGCTCCAAGTAGGCCAAGCATCGTCTGTAGCCAGTGAGCATCGGGAAAGCAATATTGGCCTACAACAGGCAGCATCAGCCATGCCTTGTATGCATTAGCCATGGCGTGTGCGCATAGGCTAAGGGATATCAGCATCAGGCAATGGCAGGCTGCATTAGCCAAGGCTTCTGCGCTTCAAGCAAGCGATGTCGTCCAATGGCAATCGTCATCCGCCAAGCGACGTTAGTCACGAACAACCTTTATTGGTCGTGGATTTTTCACATTACTTAGCCGACGTTAGTCGTGGAGTACCCATATCGGTTGTGATTTGTGCACACCGTTCAGTCATTTAAAGCGTGGACTGCCTGCATTGCCCTTGGACTGAACACAACGATAAAACGATGTCAGGCATTGCCAGCCTGCAACACTTTAGGCTTGCACACAATGGTCAGACGACGTTGGGCGTGGCCTTACCACATCAATTTTGTACTACACATAATGGTCACTCAAACGTGGTCTGCTCCTATTGCCTTTGGCCTTCACAAACGGTCATCTGACGTCGGACGTGGGCTGCCAGCATTGTCCGTAGCTTGCAAACATCGGTCTACCGACGTCAAACATGACCTAACTACATCATTAGTAGCCTGGATAGGTCTACCGACGTCAAATGTGGCTTGCCAGCATCATTTGTAACCTGCACACACCGATTTGCCAGTGTCAGACGTGGCCTAACACCATCATCCGTAGCCTGCACACAACAGTCTACAGGTGTCGGCCAATGGCACGTAGAATCACCCAAGGCCTGCACGTATCTGACATGGTATTTACATATCTAGAGAGCGACGTCGGCCAATGGCATGCAACTTTAACCATGTCGTGCACGCACAGAAGTGGAATGTGTGTATCTTGCAAGTGACGTTGGCCAATGGAATGCGGAATAATCTAAGACCTGCATTCAGGGACATGGCATGTGCGCATCCTCATGCGACGTTGGCCAACGACATGCAACATCGTCCAAGGATGCACATATCAGTCATGTCGTGTGCACATCGATTGTGCAACTTCAGCCGTGGTATAAGCGCATCAGCTAGGCGACATCGATTGTGGCCTGCGCGCATCGGAAAAGCGACACCGACCAATGAATTAAAGCAACAACAAAAGCCTACATACATCCGTTATGGTGTGTGCGTATCGACTCGGCGACATCGATTGTTGCTAGCATGAATCGTCAAGGAGACATTGAATAATGGAAGACAACATCAGCCAAGGCCTGCACGCATCAGCCATGGCGTGTGCGCATCGACTTGGTGGCATTGGTCGTGACCTTTATGCATCGTCCAAACAATTCGGCAATGGCAGGATGCATCAGCCAAAGTCTTCACACATCTAACAAGGCACGCGCCCATTAGGCAAGAAACATTGGCCTTTCTTGGTCAGACCAACCCAACCGGTGATTTCTGACAAGTACTTGCATGCATCATCCAGGCGATATCGACAAACGGAAGACAACATCAACAAAGGTTTGCACGCATCAGCCATGGTGTATGCGTATTGACTAGGCAACATCATTCGTGACCTGCATGCATTGGCGAGACAATGTCAGCCAATGGTAGGCTGTATCAGATAAGGTCTTCATTCATAAAACATGGCATGTGCGCATCTGGCAAGCAACGTTGGCAAATGAAATGCAACATTAGCAGAGGACTGCACACATCGGTCGTGGCATGTGTGCATCGGCTGGGCGGCATTTTCATCGTCAAACATCAGGAAACAGTAGCCAAGGCTTGTGCGCTTCAGGCGAGCGACGTTATCCAACGGTAGGAAACATCAACCAAGGCATACAAGAATCAGCTGTTGCGTGAGCACATCGACAAGGCAACATCGACGTTAGCCAATGGTAGGTAGCATAAATGTGTGCTTTAGGAAAGCGACTTCAGCCAACGGCAGGTGGCATCGGCCAGACAACATTGGTCGTTGCAGCCGTGTCTTTTCCACTTCCTTTAGCCGACGTCATGTGTGGACTCGCCGCATCGGTCATGGCCTGTGCACATAATTTAGCGGTCATCGGGTTTGGCCTTCCAGCCTCGCCCTTACCCTCACAAATCATCCATCCGACGTTGGACGTGGGGTGCCTGCATTAGTTGTAGACTCCACAATAATCAGCTGACGTCATCGATGGACTGTGTGTATTGGCCGTGTCTTTTTCACATCGCTCTACCATCGTCGAGAGTAGACTGCACGCATCGCGCTTGGCCTGCACATAAAGGGCATTGTGTTCCGGCATCGACTTTGGCCTTCACAGAATGATCAGTCTACGTCGAGTATGGCGTGGCCTACCCAAATCACCTTTGTACTGCACACAATGGTCAGCTGAGTTCGTATATGGTTTTCATGCATTGCCTTTGACCCGCACACAATGGTCAACTGACGTCGAATGTGAGCTGCCAGGGTCATCCGCACCCTACACATATCGATATGTCGACATCAAATATTGCCTAACAGCATCATCCGTAGCCTACACACCTAGGTCTACAGGCATTGCCTTTGGGTTGCACACAATGGTGAACAGACGTCAGACGTGACCTTCCTGCTTCACCATTGTCTTCCATAGAATGACCAGTCGACATCGGATGTGGCCTGCCCGCATTGCTTTTGGCCTTTACACAATGGGCAGCTGACATCGGATGTGGGTTGCACCTATCCTTTGTAGCCTAAACACATCTGTCATCCAACGTCGGATGTGGCCTACTTGCATCGTCTGTATACTGCACATATTAGTCTGCTGATGTCAGACGTGGCCTGCCAACATTGTCCATAGCCTTCACACATTGGTCTCCGACGCTTGACGTGGTCTAGAAGCATTGCCTGTAGCCTACAAACTTTGGTTAGTCGACATCGGACGTGCCTAAACGCATCGTCTATGGCTTGCATTTGTTAGATGAACGACTTCGCATGCGACGACATTGATCAAGGTCTAATCAATAACATGCAAATGTCCATGCCATACACAATCAAAAGAATGAGAAACGCCCTTGCATAATAACATATTCAGTTATATTCCATCCTCTATTCTCAACGTTTCCATTTCACATTGTTCATTTGTACAAATTTCGTTACATTTACAGTTTGTACGATATCGAAACATATTTTATTTGTTCAAATATATACTCCATCATTATTTTCACATATTTAGAAGTAATTTCGAGCATTTTCATATTTTTTGACTTATATTTATTTTTAAAATTTATTTTTACCATTTTTTATTTTTTACGTCACATTTTAAAAATTTAAATTTGTAAAATTATTGAATTTTAAGGTTAATATATTTATTTGTGAAATTTTGGCATTAACTTAATAATTTTTCATATTTTTTATCCATTAATTACCCATTTACGGTATTTACCGAACAAAACAAATAAAAAAAATTGTTGACATTTTTTAATTTAATATTACTACATTTATTTGTTGATTTTTTGCGTTAATATTTTTTATTTTTTTTAATTAATGAATAACCCATTTTCAAAATCTAACGAACAAAAATAAAATTTTAGAAAAATTGTTTAATTTAAGGTTACTATATTTATTTTTAAATTTTTGGCATTGATTTTATATATCTTAAATATTTTTCCTATTATTTATTCATGAATAACCTATTCTCGGGATTTTCAGGGAAAAAAATAATAAGTTTAAAAATTGTTGAAATTGTTGAATTTAAGGTTACTATATTTATTTTTTGACTTTTTGGCATTACTTTTTTATTTTTTTAATATTTCTCCTATTTTTTATCAAGGAATTCCCCATTTTCAATATTTAACGAACAAAAATAAAAATGATAAAAATTGTTGAAATTGATAATTTAAGGTAACTATGTTTATTTGCGAATTTTTGGCGTTAATCATATGTTTTTTTCATAATTTTCCTATATTTTATTCTTGAGTTACCTACTTTCGAGATTTATAGAACAATAGGAAGAATTCAAAAAATAATGAAATTGTTGAATTTAAGGTTACTATATTTATTTCTGAATTTTTGTCGTTATTTTAATTTTTTCCCCATAGTTTTCCTATTTTTTATTCTTGAATTATTCATTTTCGAGATTTACTAAACAAAATAATATTTATTTGTAAAAATTTTTTTATTATTTTTATAATTTTTAATACTTATATTATATTTTATTACTTAATTACTCATTTTCGGGATAAACTGAAAAAATTGTTAAAACCTATTTTTTTAATATATAAAAAAGTTATTGTGGAAGTTAATGTGCGTTTGTACCTTAAAACGTGCATATTTGGTTTGTACATGTTTGTTATAAATCTCTCGAAAAAATGATGTCTACTCCTCTATGTCATAATTAACGTCATAGAATAAAGAACTCTTAGTGGGCCACGAATTGGACATGGCATGTGGGCATCTTTCAAGCGTCGTCAGCCAACTACATGTGGCATCAACCAAGGCCTAAACGAATCAGACGTTGAATGTGTGCATCTAGCAAGTGACGTCTACTAATTGAAGGCGACATCAACCGACGTCTACACGATCAGACGTGGCATTTGTACATCTATCAAGCGACATCAATGTCGGTCAACAACAAGTAGCATCGTCTTTATCCAGTTCACATTAGGGAAGCAACGTCGACCAATGAAAGGCGACATCACCCAAGGACTGCAGGCATGACGTGTGGCGTATGTGCATCGACTGGGCAACATCAGCGTTTGAAAACGGCAAGTAGCATAAGTCAAGGCCTGTGCTCTTCGGGTAAGTGACGCCAGCCAATCCAAGCAGCATTGGCCACGCGACATTGTTTGTGAACCACCGGCATCGGTCGTCGCCAGTGCATATCGCTCAATCGATGTTGATCGTGGACTGCCCGCATCAACCATGGCTTGTGCACATCTCTTAGTCATTGTCGGGCATGGAGTGCTTGTATCGCCCTTGGCTTGTACACAATGGTCAATAGACATCGGGCGTGTGTTGCATGCCAACAACCCTTTGGTCTACACACAACGGTAAATCGACGTCGGGCGTTTCTTGCACAGTACGGTCAGCCGACGTCAGACGTGGTCTGCCTGTATTGCCATTGGCCTGCACACGAAGGTCACTTTACGTCAGACGTGGGCTGCCAGCATCATTAGCAACCTACACACATCGGTCTGTCGACGTCGAATGTGGACTGACAATATCGTTCGTATCTTGTACACATCGCTCCGCTAACGTCAAACGTGGATTGCTAGCGTAATTTGTATCCTTCACATATCGGTCTGCCGACGTAGATATGGCCTGCCAACATCTTTTGTAACCTGCACACATCGGTCTGCAGATGTCGGCCTACGACATGCAGCATCTGCCAATGCCTGCACATATTATGTGTACCATGTGCGTATCTGGCAAGCTACATTGGCTAATGGCATAAAGCTTCAGCCAAGGCTTGCATGCATGGACATGGAATGTGCATATTTGGAAAGTGATGTCGGCCAATGGCATGCAACATCACCAAGGCCTGTGTGTTTTGACGTGGAATGTGTGCATGTGGCATCCGACATCGTCCAGCTGCATGCAGCATCAGCTAAGGTCCCATACATTAGTCATGTTGAGTGCAAATAAGTTGGGTGACTTCAATCGCGGTCTGAGCACATCGGCCAGAAAATATCGGCTGAGCGCGCATTGGAGAACTACAGGCAACAATAGCAAAGGTCTGCACGCATAAGTCGTGGCATGTGTACATTGATTCTGAGACATCGGTCGTGGCCTGCATGCATTTGCCAGGCGACATCGACCAATGGCAGACATCATCTTATATGGCCTATATACATCTACTATGGCATGTGCGCATTGACTGGGCAACATAGGTCTTGGCATGCACACAACGGTCAGCCGATGTCGGACGTGGCCTTCCCACATCGGCCTTTGCCTGCACTCAATGGTAAGCCAACGTTGAACGTGGCCTACCCGAATCACGTTTGGCCTGCACACAACGACCAGCCGATGTCAGTCGTGGGCTGCACCTATCATCCATGACCTGCATACATCGGTCATTCAACATCGGATTAGGCTTCCAGCGTCGTTCGTAACCTGCACACATCGGTCTGATGAAGTCAAATGTGGCTTGCCAGAATCATCCGTAGCCTGCACACATCGATCTGCCGATGGAAGACGTGGCCTAGACGCATCACCTGTGGCCTTAACACTTCGATCAGCTGACGTTGGATGTGCCGACCCATATCGTTCGTGGCTTGCACTTCTTTGTCGAGTAATGTCACATGCAGTGACATTGATCGAGGTCTCATCGACAACATGCATATGCCCATGGCATAAAAAATCAAAAGAGTGTGAAATTCCCTTTAGGTATTACAAAATATTCATCTATTTTCCATCATCTATTATTAAGGTTTCCGCCTCACTTGGTTCACTTGTACTAATTTAATTATGTTTACAGTTCGTCCCATATTGAAACATCATTTATTTGTACACATATGCACTCTAACATTAGGTTTCACATGTTTAGAAGTATTTTCAAGCATTTTTATATTTTCACACCTTTAATTATTTTTTGAAATTTATTCTTAGGGATTTTTTATTTTACAACACAATTTAAAAAATAAAGTTATTGAAATTGTTAAAATTTCTGTTATTATATTTATTTGTGAAATTTAAGCGTAAATTTTATTACTGTTTCATATTTTTCCTATTTTTTGTTAATTAATTACCCATTTTTTAGATTTAACGAACAAAAATACAAATTTAAATTTGTTTGAAATTGTTGAATTTAAGATGACTATAAATATTTTTCAATTTTTCGGTGTTAATGTTATATTTGTTGATATTTTTCCTATTTCTTATTTATGAATTAAATAATTCCGGGATTTAGCAAAAAAAATGAATATTAAAAAAATTGTTAAAATTTTTTAATTCAAGGTTATTATATTTACTTGTCAATTTTTGTCATTAAAATTATATTTTTTTTCACGATTTTCCCTTTTTATTAATGAATTACCCTTTTTCGATATTTACCAAACAAAAATAAAAATTAATAAAAATTATTGAAATTGATGAATTTAAGGTTACTATATTTATTTGTTAATTTTGGGAGTTAATTTTATAGTTTTCATATTTTTCCTATTTTAACTCATGAATTACCCATTTGTGGGAATAACCAAACAAAAATATAAATTAAAAAATTTGTTGAAACCATTGAATTTATTGCAACTATATTTATTTATGATTTTTTGACGTTAATTTTATATTTTATTTATATATTTCCAATTTTCTACTCATCAATTACTCATTTTCGGATTTACCTAACAAAATAAATGTTTAAATTATTGAGTTTAAGGTTACTATATTTATTTGTGAATTCTTGGCTTTATATTTTTCATATTTTTCTATATTTTAATTTCAATTACTCATTTTCGAGAAAAACCACCAAAACTATAAATAAAAAAATTTTTGAAAACTCTTATTTATATGTATAAAAAGTTATTTGTGGAAGGTAATGTGTGTTTGTACCTTAGAACAAGCATATTTGGGCAGTACATATTCATTTGGATGAATCTCTTAAAAAACGGTGTCTACTTTTCTAAGTCATACGACGCACGAAATCAAGAGCTTCAAGTGAGCCAAGCATTGATCGTAGCTACTGTGCATCGGGTAAGAGATGTCGGCCAACGACATGCAACTTCATCCAAGGCCTACATGCATGAATCTTGGCGTGTGCACATCGGCTGGGCGACATCAGCGTCGGTAATGGCAGACAGCATTAGCCAAGGCTTTTTTGCTTCCGGCAAGAGACGTCGGCCTACAAGTGACATTTTCCAAGCGACATTGGTCGTGCTCTGAGCGTATCGGTCATGACTTTTGCACGTCATTGAGTCGGCATTGGTTGTGGACTGCCAGCATTAGTCTTGGCTTGTGCACATTTCTCAGTCATTTCGGGCATAGACTTCCTGCATCACCCTTGGCATGAACACAACGGTCAACTGAAGTTGGGAGATGCATTCCTGCATCACCTTTGTCCTGCACACAATGGTCACCCGATATCGTGCATGACCCACCCACGTCGCCTTTGAACTGCACACAATGGACAGCCAACGTCAGTCATAGTCCGCATCGCTTTTGGCCTGCATAAAATGATCAGTCATCATGGGACGTAGTCTTCCAGTACGTCCGCAACCTGCACACATTGGTTTTACCGACATTGGACGTGCCATGAAAACATTGTCCGTAGCCTTAACACATAGGTCTTCCAATGTCGAACGTGGACTACTAGCATTGTCCATAGCATGGAGATATTGGTATGCAGATTTCGGCCAACGGCAAGCAGAATTATCCATGACATGCACGTATTTGACGTGATAGGAGTGCATTTTGCAAGCGATGTCGGCCAATGGAATGCGACTTAAGCCAAATCCTACACGCAAGGATGTGGAATTTGCGTATCTGGTAAGCAACGCATGCTAAAGAATGTGGCATCAACCAAGACCTCCATGCATGGACGTGGCATGTGCGCTTATAGCAAACGACGTTGGCCAATGACATGAAGCATCAACCAGGGCCTGCACACATCAGTCATGTCATGTGCACATCGGTGAGGCAACTTCAACTGTGGTATAAGTGTATCGTCTAGGCAACATCAGCTATTGTCTGCGCGCATCAGCCAACGGAAGGCAGCAACAGACAAGTCCTGCATGCATCAGCCGTGCCGTGTGTGCATCGACTCAGCAACAGCGGTTGTGGCTTGCTCCCATCTGCCAGGCGACATCAATCAATGGTAGGAAACATCATCCAAGGCATTCACACATCAGCTGTCGCATGTGCACATTGGTTGGGCGACATTGGTTGTGGAATGCATGCATCGTCAAGGCGACGTGTGCCAATAGTAGGCAGCATCAACCAAGATCTTCACGCATCTGACGTGGTTTGGGCGTATCTGGTTAGTGACATCAGACAACGTCATGCAAAATCATTCAAGGCATGTGCACAAAACTCATGGCGTGTGTACATCAGATTGGCGACATCGACGTCGGCCAACAACAGACACCATCAGGTAAGGATTATACGCTTCGGGCAAGAGACGTTGGCCAACGATAGGCAGCATCAGCCAAGGCATGAACACATCCGTCATATAATGTCCCGTATGGCAAGCGATGTTGGCACATGAAATGCAGCAGAAGCCAAGGTCTGCACGTATCAATCATGGTATTTGTTCATTGGCTGGGTGACATTTGCATTGACAAAAGTCAGATAGCATCAGCCAAGGCATTTACACATCTGGCAAGCGTCGTATCCAAAGACATGCATCATCAGTGAAGGCCAACATGGATCAGTATGGAGTGTTCCAATCTGCAGGGCGATATACGTCGGCCAATGTTAGGCAGCATCACCCAAGGCTTATGATCTCCGGGCAAGATACATCTTTCAACGACAGGCGGCATTGACCAGGCTGCATTGATGGTGCACAACGCTCATTTGACATCAGGTGTGGACAAGACGCATCAGTCGTGGACTCTGCAAATCACTCGGCAGTCAGTCAGGATTGGCCTTCCCATATCTCCCTTTGCCTGCACATAACAGCCAGGCAATGCCAGACGTGGGTTGCCCGCATCGGTCATAGCCTTCTCATTGCTCAGCCAATGTTGGACGTAGATTGCAAACTTCGGCCATTGCTTGTGCATATCGCTCAGCTGTTGTCAGGCATGGACTGCCCGCATCGCCCTTGTCCTTCAAAATTTGGTCAAGCAACATCGGGCGTTGCCTACCCCCATCTCTTTTCGCCTGCAGAACGGTCACCCGCCATTAGGCGTGGCCTACCCGCATCGCCTTTGGCTTGCACGTAGTGGTCAGCTGATGTCGAAAGATGCCTTCCTGCATCGCCTTTGGCCTGCACACAATGGTCAGCCGACGTCGAACGTGGGTTGCACCTATCATTTGTGACATGCACACATTGGTCAGCCAACATCGGACGTGACCTGCTAGCATCGTTTGTTGCCTCCACATAGTGGTTTGTCGACATCGGAGTGGCCTGCCAACATCGTTTGTAGCCTTCAAACATCAATTTGACATGACCAGGATCCATCACCTGTGGCCTGCAAACTTTTGAATTTTGGCGTTAATTTATATTTTTTTCATATTTTCCTTCTTTTTTATTAATTAATTATTCATTTTCGGGATTTACCGAACAAAAATAAAAATTAAAACAAACTGTTGAAATTTTTGAATTTAAGATTACCATGTTATTTGTGAATTTTAGGCATTAAAATAAATTTTTTTCATATTTTTTCTTTTAAATTAATGAATTACCCAATTTAGATTTACCAAACAAAAAGAAAAATACAAAAATATTGAAATTAATGAATTTAAGTTTACTATATTTATTGTGAATTTTGGCATTAATTTTTTTTCATATTTTTCCTATATTTTATTCATATATTACCCATTTTTGATATTTTCCAAACAAAAATACAGATTTAAAAATTGTTGGAGTTGTTGAATTTAAGGTTACTCTATTTATTTATGAATTTTTTGTGTTTATTTTATATTTTAATCATATTTTTCCTATTTTTATTCTTCAATTACTCAATTTCAGGATTTACCTAAAAATAAAGAAAAATTGTTGAAATAATTGAATTCAAGGTTACAATATTTATTTCTAAATTTTTGGTGTTAATTTTATATTTTTTTCATATTTTTTCTATGTTATATTAATCGATTACTCATTTTCGGGATTAATTAAAAAAAATTGTTGAAAACTATTATTTTATATATAAAAAAGTTAAATTATGGAAGATAACGTGTATTTGTACCTTAGAACGTGCATAATTGTGTTGTACATGTTCACTATGAAATCTCTGGCAAGACGATGTCCACTCCTTAAAGTAAAAATTCACGCCACGAAATCAAAATCTCTAAGTGGGCCAAGTATCGTCTGCAGCAAGTGTACATCGCGAAAGTGATGTCCGCCAACGACAAGAAGGATCGGCCAAGGCCTGCATGCATTATCCATGGCGTGTGTGCCTCGGCAGCCAATATTGGCGTTAGGAAATGGCAGGTAGCATTAGCCAAGGCTTATGCACTTCACGGAAGCGACTTTAGCCAAAAATTAGTGGCATCGGCCGTGTGACATTGGTTGGTGCGATCATGGACTGTCCACATCGTTTGGCCGATGCCATGTGTGGACCTGCCACATCGGTAGTGGCCTGCGCATGTCACTCAGCGATCAGCCTTCCGGCATCGCCTTTACCCTTTACAAAGCGTCCAGCTAATGTTGGACGTGGGGTGACTGCATTGGTTGTAGCCTGCACAATACTCGCTGACGTCATCCGTGGACTGCCCGTATTCGCTGTGTCTTATGCATATCGCTCTGCCATCGTCAAGAGTAGACTGCCCGCATCACTTTTGGACTACACACAACGGTCAGCCAACAAGGAGCATTGTCTTCGTGCATCACCTTGGGCCTTCACATAGTGGTCAGCCGACGTCAGGTATGGTGTGTCCTGCCTTTAGCCAGCACACAATGGTAAACTACCGTCTGATGTGGGCTTCAACGATCGTTCGCATCTTGCACACATCAGTATGTCAACATCGAATATGGCCTAACATCATCCTCCGTAGCCTACAGACATCGGTCTGTCGATTTCTGGCGTGTCCTTCCAGCTTCGCCTTTGCTTTGAACATAATGGTCAACCGACGTTGATGTGGCCTTCCTGCTTCACCTTTGTCCTGCATAGAATGGCCAGCCGACGTCCGATATGGCCTGCTCGCATCACCTTTGTCCTTGACACAACGAGAAACTAACGTCGGGTGTGGGTTGCACCTATCTTTTGTGGCCTGAACACATCGTTCAGCCAACATCAAACGTGGTCTACCTGCATTGTCTGTATACTGCACACATTGGTTTGGTGACGTAACATGTGGCCTGCCAACATTGTCCATAACCTTCATACATCTGTTTTCTAATGCTTGACGTGGTCTAGCTTCATCGCCTGTGGCCTGCACACTTCGGTTAGTCGACATCAGACATGCCTACCCGCATTGTTTGTGTCTTGCATGTGTTAGACGAGTGACATTGCATGCGGCGATATTGATCGAGGTCAAATCCACAACATGCCAATATTCATGTCGTACAAAATCAATATAGTGAGAAACGCCCTTCTTGCATAATAACATATTCATCAATTTTCCATCCTCTATTCTCAACGTTTCTATTTCACAAGGCTCAATTGTACAAATTTCATTACATTTACGGTTTGTACGATATCAAAACATATTCTATTTGTTCAAATATGTACTCCATGATTATTTTCACATGCTTAGAAGTCTTTCAAGCATTTCCATATTTTCCGATTTTCACTAATTTTATAAATTATTTTAACCATTTTTTCTGTTTTATATCACATTTTAAAAATTATTGATGTTTAAGGTTAATATATTTATTTTTTAATTTTTGGCGTTAGTTTTATAATTTTTTATCAATTATTTACCCATTTACGGGATTTAACGAACAAAAAAATTAAAAAAATTGTTGAGATATTTGAATTTAAAATTACTACATTTATTTGTTAATTTTTGGCTTTAATATTATTTATTTATTTTATTAATGAATTACCCATTTTCGGAATCTAGCGAACAAAAATAAAATTTCAAGTAATTGTTGAATTTAAGGTTACTATATTTATTTTAAAATTTTTGGCATTAATTTGGTCTTTCTTAAGTAATTTTCCTATTATTTATTCATGAATTACCTATTCTCGAGATTTACTGAACAAAAATAATAACTTTTCAAAAAATTGTTGAAATTGTTGAATACGAAATTACTATATTTATTTTGAACTTTTTGTCATCAATTCTATATTATTAAATAATTTTCCTGTTTATTATGAAGGAATTCCCCATTTTTCAGGATTTACAGAATAAAAAAAAATTAAAATAATTGTTGAAATTGATTATTTAAGATTACTATGATTATTTGCGATTTTTTGGTTTTGATTATATATTTTTCATAGTTTTCCTATTTTTTATTCTTGAATTACCTACTCTTTGGATTTACGAACAAAAATAAAAATTTAAGAAAATAACGAAATTGTTGAACTTAAGGTTACTATATTTATTTTTGAATTTTGGCGTTATTTTTATATTTATTCATATTTTTCCTAATTTTTATCCATCAATTACTCAGTTTTGAGATTAGCCGAACAAAATAATATTTATTTGTAAATTTTTGGAATTATTTTTATATATGTTGTGACACCCACTATTTTACGTGTGCTAGTTCTATTTATATAACGCTTATAAACCGTCTTATCGTATAGTTATGTATTCGGTTTCCTATGCAGTTTGTGACAATAAAAAAGGTTTGAAGTGAACGGTCCATATATTTTGATGCGAGCCAATTAAGTTGAAGTCGACGGAAGTATTTAAACTTGAGATCACAAGGTGGGTATTTGAGTATAAAGTATAAACTTACATAGTGTATATAAGTTTTAAGTTATGTTAAAGTTATTAAGGTCTAGAAATGGAATAAAATATTGAGGTGTTCGCTTGACTTCACTAATCTAGTAGTGACAAGCAGGTGCATCATCTACTTTGACTTATTGACTAGCCCAAAAGACCAAGTAGGTGCATCACCTACTAAGACTCATTTGACTGTGATATTGGGCCAAGTACACTACACCTATTTTCATTAATTTAGCCCAAGTTGAATAGAAGAATAAGGGGAAAATGGAAAGTCAAGGCCCAATCTTCCCAAGCCCACAAGAAATAATATTAATGGAAAACTTGGTGAATCACCTACTTAAATGTGTGGCCCAAATTATAGACACTTGTTGTTGTAAATGAAGTACAAGAATGGTGGAAAAAGGGCCAATGATCTTAAGTCCAAAAAGACCAAATGCAAATTCCAAGTAGGTTGGTCACCTACTTGAAAAATTATGGCCCAAAATGAGTGAGAAAGTCGGCCAAAGAAGGTTTCTTTAAAATAGATTGATATCAACTTTTTCCAACCATTTTTACTGTGACGAAAATTTGATTACTAGAGCTTTCTCTCTTCTCTCTCTTAGATTCATACAACAACCATTAAATACCATTAGGGTTCTTGAACAATAGGTATTTCAAGCTATTGGAAGGTATAATTTAAGACAAGTTAAGGAGGACAACCTTTATCTTGAAGAATCCAAGTCTTAGCAAGTCCAATTTATGTCCAGCAAGGTAAGCTGCTGCAATTATCTCCCTCTTGTGCTTGAGTTAATTAGGACGCTTGGTATGTGTTAGTCAGTTGGAAATTGTTTACTTTTACATGGTGAATATTGGGGAGGATGTTCTGCTGATTAGTGCATGTTGGGATAACTGTGGTGGGGAGTTCTCTTTAAATTAAGCTATGAGCTTGTTTGAGCACTTTAAAAGTAATGTTTGCTCTTCAAGTGCTGGTGATCAAAAGTCATTATTCATATTGCTTCTATTTCATTATTATAATAAAAGATTTTTTTATGTATGTTATTACAAGGGATGTGACTGGATTTGTGGGGAAGTTATGGAGACGTTAAAGGACTTAAATATTTCAGGGAGTTTTGGGGAGGGCCTGATACGAAGGTTGTACAGTATATTGATGCGATTAAAGGTATAGGGAAGGAAAGAAAACAGTCGCTAGATAGATTGCAACTCACTGCTTCGTTACTATTTGGGTGTGATCAAGTGGCTCAAATTAAATGATTATCTACTAATACTAGTCTTACAACTTAATATATTGTAGATTAGTGATCTGAAGAGAAGGAGCTTAAGTCATACATTTTTAATTGTATAGCAAGGTATGTAAGGCTATTTGATTTCCTATTTCTTTGGCATGAATCCAGAACATGCATTACAAAAAGTAAGCTTTCTAAATGCCCTTGCTAGTGACTGATTCATAGTTGCTATTCCTACTCCCTAGATCATTGAAGTGGGTACTCTAATATGAGTTTGTTAGTAAATGTGCATTTTTACTCTACCAAGTGTTAGCATGCAAGGTTTAACCTTTTTTATTGTCAAAGTACCCTTAGCTGGTATTTCCCTCATATAAGTCAAACTGATCCTAGATTACACATGGTACATATGTTTATAGGATGGATATACGATCTGCCCATATCTTGCCAACTTGCTTCAATTGTTTATAAATATGTCATCTTGTCACACGTTCATGTGTTCCCTTTGTTTGTTATTACTACCATTCTGTTAGACTATAATGTTACCTCACGGGATCATTACTTGCTCAATTGTGAGTTTATATGCACTTACTTGGAATATGTACTTGTCCTTAAGTTGAATCTGCCCAGATTTCCCCCTTGGTTCCACATGCATGAACATCTTGTATTTGAATCATATAGAGTTCAAATCACTTGGATGAATGTTAAATTGTCTTCACTGGGTGTGCTTTAATTTGAGATGTCAAAATACTTACCGAGTCATATAACCTCCTAAGTACTACGTTCAAGTCACATTTGCTTCCCATATCATTATTGTTATCGTAAGTCCATATTCATATGTCTTCTACTACTGGTCCGTAGTTTCAAATCTAAACAAGGATTATGACCACCAAAACAACAATCACAAACAAGTTATGAACATCAAAAAGAACAATCTCAAAAGATTTATGATTATCTAAAGAACAATCCCAAAAGAGTTATAAACTGATAAACAACAATCTCAAAGATGAAGAAAGCTAAGTGACATAATCAGTATGATTATGGGTGGAAGCTCAGGGGCGAAAGCCTAGCATGGGCCGATCCCGACTGGTATAAGAGAGTTGTAGATCAGGGGCGAAAGCCTAGCATGGGGTGATCCCAATTTTTAGAATTGTGAGGACAACATCCTAGGGGTTTAAATTCCTAGCATGGGTCATCCTCTTCAACCGCTGATCATCTGGTCATTTTTATCATATGTTGTATAAATATTATAAAGTACGGAAAAGTAGAGAAAAGAATGTAACATGCACGATTCCACAAGTAGAAAGCAAAGCTGGTCCTTAATCCTTATTTATTGGTAATTGGTTTCACTTGAGATATCATGTTAAATATGGTTGTATTATGCCTTACATATTTATTACATTTTATTATACTGACGTCCCTTATTGGGGACGCTGCATTACATGCTGCAGGTAGAAGTATTCAACTAGTAGATCTTCACAATAGAAACACATTATCCTCAATAGATATTTGTGAGCTTCAGGTTTATCCCGGGCTTTGTCGAGTCTTTATTATGTGTATTTTCTTAGTGGTACGATAATGGAATCCAGTAGAGGCTTCGTAGAAATTATAAAGCTATCATCTTTATTCATAGATTCACTTGTCACATATAGCGTTTCAACTTGTCAAAATGTGTTGTATATGAATTTTCTTATTAGTTTTCTGCATTGTACTTTACTTTCTTATCATAGATTACTTGTAAAATGTGTGTTCATAAGGTACTTGTCCGCCTCACCTAGGTTGGGGTTTACAAAAGTAGTCTCAGAGCAATTCGTCCTGGGGGTCTATAAAGTCGTGTCTAGTAGAGCCTTAGTTATGAATGTGTTGCGCGCCACATTTATAATTAGGGGGCTTCTTGGACATTTAGTAAATATTACCTTCCTTCATAATCATGATCATGCGATAGAGCGAAGTTAAGAAGCCCATTTCAAGTTGTACCCGATGATGCTATTCATATTAACTATGGTTAAGGTTAACGGTTGTTAAAGTGTCAGCATGTAACATACAGAAAGGACCTCAAGTTACCAAAAGTTTGACTAGATTGAGCTCATTTTATTCGACCATCTCACTCCACAAGGTAAGTAAAGGCTTTTATGTTATTTGCATTTAAAATTGCATTTGTACCATTTGCATCATGTTGGTTAAAAATGGTTAGTTACCTAGTTACATATATTTTCTGTAGAATTTCCAGGAACATCTTCTTAGGAGGATGTAACGATCTCTTGAGTTCTATATTTCCTCTATACTTACAGGGTTTATTCCAACAGAGGACACTTGTTCTTAGTCATTGATGTACATAGAATTTTCAGCGTTGCACATGTTCTTAAAATTGATGTACAGAAACCTGTTTCTTTTAGTTCAAAGAATCCAGTGGAACAATTTTATATGTGGATGTATCAGTGCAATAATGTTACTACAGATACCCCTAATTGGCTGACAAAGCTCAAATTCTCACAGTATGTTCTCCCGAGTATGCTAATGTTTGGCATTTATATGGTATGTGCCAACAGCTCTGAATAAGTACTAATAACATTTGTATTCTTTTCATGATTATAAAACATAGGGATAAGTGTTCCAATTCTTGCAAATTATATATGTGTGGTGGTTCCTTTGATGATCTATCTGTTGGCTATAGAGAATTAGTATGTGCCTATAGGGTAACAAAATGAAAAAGGTTAATTGGTTATAACTAAGTTATGATTAGTTGGTTGTACAAAATGTAATCTAGTACATGAAGCTACTAGTTTTGATTAAAAGTTACTTGTTAGATAGGAAGCTTGTGAGAATGAAGCTTAAATTACACAGGCCAAATATGTACAGACAACTTCTCATTAGAAAGAGATGGAATATGTCGAATTGCCTAAACATAGGAGTAGGGGTGATATGAGGATGCTATAGACGAGTGAGATAGGTTGTTATTAGAGAGTGATTGCTAAAGTGTATGCGGTAAGAAAATGTTATCAACTCTTCAATGCTAATGAGTTAGAATGGCGCACCTGGGAACAATTTTGTGAACCTTTGTTACACAGAGAAGTCAATTTAGTATCAATTCGAGTTTTGATATTTAGTCTTGATAGCAATAAGAAAAAAAAGGTGAATTTCATGTTACCTAGATGGAAGATGGACCTAGTTCATCCATATCATTAGTACAAATAGAAGTAAAGCATTATACATATGTATAGACTTCCCTCAAATTGAATAGAGATGTTGCCGGTCTCATTTAATATATGCCTACAGTAATTCATCAGTCCTAGTCCAGTTAAGGGAAATGAAAAAAATTGATCATATGAATACTACTAGTTGTTCTTATTTGCTATCTTGCATGGGAAAAGAGTCGGAGCACCCTCACTTATTATTAAAAAAGGATGAAATCTATTAGTATGGCCACACCTATCTAGTTAAGCCCTAATCGGCTATCTCTAAGACGTTAAGAATCATGATATAACTTTATAGGCACATGACATTTACATGTTATTAGGTTCATATTTCATAGTGCGTTCAAGCTTCACTATTTATTTATTTTTTCGACCTTGAAAGGGCATTGGGAATTGAGTGTGATATAACAGAATCTAGTAACGAAGGCAAAGTTGACGTCGACTTCCTTTTCTAAAAGATGAACTATTTCTTTGAGGATTTTCTTTTTGTCTATCTTGATTGTACTATTTTTATTGACCTAGATGGAAGCCACGTCCCAATCGCATAAAACCTATAAGAATTATTTGGAGATTAGAGAGAGTGGATGGGAAAATCAATTGTATGTGTTTTGAGGTGAGTAAGGAATATGAGCAGAACTATCCCACCTGTAACATAAACGCTTAAGATAGTGTGTTTACCTTTGTACGGTAGAGTGGTTCGATAATATATATTGTAGTTTCCAAAGATGATTTGTTATATAATTATACATGTTGCATGTTCTATAACTTAACTATTTGTGTTTTATTTTCCATCTGTGGATTGCCTTCGCACATGTAACCTAACGTCATGGAATGCTTACATGCAAGTGTTATCTGCTTCAGGGCACCCTTGTTTATTGATGTTTTCTTAGGAACTTTTCCATACATGTTATTTATTGCACTGGTTATTTCCCACATGCCACTTGTCCATATTGTATGGGTAATGCATGATAATTAATCATATGACAATTTCTATATATTCTGCATACCAAGTAACCCACTTGCTTAAACCTTTCAGGCCTTATAGCTTTTCCGGCCATGTGTTATGTTCTCACATGCTCATATTTCATACATGTGCTCATTGACATGTTAGTCCACCTATTCATGCAATATAATGCACTTGCTCAATGTGATTTGTGTTCCGTAGCTCATTTTTTGATATGTCAACATGTCATATCTACTACATGTCTTAGCTTATGTACTCATGCACCTTGTGATCATCTAGTCCATTCCTACATTCCCTATAGTTAATTTTCTCACACGCTAACCTATATCTCATATTTTTATAACTTAATGCCACTATACCTTGCGCGCTCCCTTTTGGGCTAGTCTTCCTATGTGTCATGCCCAATGTGACTTATTCATCCGTATACTATTCCCCCTCTATGCTTATTGATTTGAGTTTTGAACAATTTGGGAAAATATATCCTTGTATCATTATGTAGTAAAGATTTTGACCAGAAAAGGTTGGGCGTATATGTAAATTTAATCAACCATAGGTAAATAACTTAGCATAATAACCTATTCGCAAGAGCGATATAAAACTTTAGATTTTATATTAACAGCTATGTGTTCTTACAAGATTCACCTCTAAAAAGTGTCATGAAATAAAAGAGAAAGGAAAGTACTACCGCGATAGCCTATGATTTTTTGTGTCCATTCATATATAAAAAAAAATTTGGGAGATACTATAGTTATTCTTAATTGTTAAGGCCCGAAAGCTAAGCTCAGAATGTGTAACCATAATTATTAGGGAAGGAATATAATATAACATAAGATACTTGGGAATAAAATATGGTAGAGAGGTACTAACTAACCCTCCTCATTTTAAACACCAATATAAGGATCTAAGATCATGTGATCCCCTTATATGATCAGCAATCCTACTAGAATTTTTTCATTTGAAATGTCTTCGGTGTGTCTTGCTTTAGGTATATCACAATCCTTATTTGTATGAGTCCTACTTTTACATGTTCATTGAATTACATGGTAAATAAAGGTTTTGATTTTCATATTACTATTTCATGAACCATATATATCGAGATGTCATGCTAGATTTATCTATACATGTTTTAGGTTAGTCTGTGGATTTTTGATAGTACTTCCTATTTACAATGGGATCTCTCCCAAATCTCTATATGAAATTTAGAGATTAACCTCACTATCAGGTGCACCTATCATTTGAGGATGAATGCTCATAAGAGAGGGAGGATGTAACACCCCGTATTTTACATGTACTAGTTTTATTTTTGTAACTCTTATAAATTGTCTTATGGTATAGTAATGGATTATGTTTCCTATGCAGTTTGTAACAATAAGATAGGTTTAAAGTGAACTGTCCATATATTTTGATTTGATCCAATTAAGTTGATTTCGATGGAAGTATTTAAACGTGAGATCATAAGGTGGTATTTGAGTCTAAAGTATAAAGTGATTGTAACGCCCCAAAATGAATAAAGGTGAATTAGATCCTCGTGGTTGTTTCTTGAGTTAATTTTAAGTTAAGATGAGTTATTTTAGTGTTATTAGGCAGTGTATGAAGTTTGGAGGTCAAACGCCCAAGAACGTCCATGGCGTTCGGAAGGTATGCCTTAGATTGTACTTGTGTGTCTTGATGTGTTCGTGTGAGTTTTACATGTTTATTTCCCTTGAAACGGATGTGGGATGCTCCTATGACCTAGATGAATTATTTTAGAGGTATAAAGTCCGGGAACGATCCCACCTAGGACCCACAAGGGGCCCTAGTTGAAGGTCCCAAGACATGGACAAAACTGCCAAGACCATTGTTCAATCGACGAGGCAGTCTACTGGGTGTAGGACCGTCGACGCCTCGTCTACTTGGCGGAGTAATCCCATACTTAGTGTGAAGTATATCCCCCGATGAAACAAGTCTCTTAATCCATCGACGCCTAACAGCACGGGCCATCTATCAAAAGACACCCAATTGTTTGGGTCGTCGATTCGCACCTGCTAAAGCTGCTGGAAAACCACTCCCAATTTGGGTGTTTTGTGTAAAATCACCCCAAGTATTTTATGACCCTAGGCTGCTATTTTGAGGGTTTATAAGTTAAATTAAGTTAGTTTTAAGTCCTAGCCCTAGAAAAGACCCCTCACTTCAAATATTCAAACTCACTCTGTAAAAAAAACTCTCTCAAAGTCACCATTGGAGCTAAGACTAAAGGAGGGAAAGAAGGGCTGGTTTGGACGTGTATATTCACCAAACATTACTGGGTTTCCTTCTCGTATGGTATCCATCCTTGAACCTCTTCCATTCAAAGAGTCATTTCCAAAAGATATCAAAAGGGATTTTCAAACTCAAATTTCTTCTATCGTTGATTTTTAAGCATGGGTCTTCTTGTATAAGTGTTATAATGGTTTAAATGTTTTTATTATTGTATTAATTTATGATTTTCAAATCAAAACCCTAATGAAATCATGTTTATGCATATTTCAACTTTTAGCTTTGGAAATGGGTTATATGAGCATGTTTGGGTAAGGTATGAACTTTGGATTTCTTATGTTGTTATATTTGTTTAGCTACTGTACTAATGGCATTATTATAATGAAATATTGAGAAAATGATTATGGGTGATGATAGCTTTGTAAAATGGGTAGTTGCTTATATTGTATAGTTATTATTATAAATTGCTCTTGAGTGGTATAGTCCACCTTCTTGGTGACGGTGTTTTCTTGATGAATTTGATGCTACTTAGTATGTATCGTGAACGTGGTTTTGATGGTCTAATGGGTGAAATTAAGAGATATTGAAAAAGAGTCTTATATTGTGTTTAGTGAAACTTGAATTGTAACCTTAAACTAGATTAAGTCTAAATGAAGTATATGATTATGTGAAGCATATAGAGTGTGTGAATTGATTAATGAAGGTATAAAACATGTATAGAAGTTGATAGAATGCAATGATGCTTATATGCAACGTGTGCTCACATGTACACACACACTCACACTTAAAAGAATGTATGATGCTAAGTTAAGAAAAAGGGGAGTCTTGGGGTGGACACTCTTCGTGAGTTGAGATGAAGTGTGTAGTAGCAACACCATTATGCCTAATGAGCATTCTAAGACAGGTTGGAAGATGAATGCTCTTCGTGAATTGAGATGTGGTGTTCACTACTTATCCTCAACCTATAGGTTAAAATGTCGTGAAATCCGTGGGGAGTTATGCCTAGCACCGAGAGGATACGAAGGAGAGATGGATTAGACTTCATGAGTTGAGACGTTGTATTTCCGAAGTACCTATTGAGATGAGTACTCATCGTTAGTAGAGAATGAGTTTCTTAGTAGCAATCTCCTTATCCTTAAAATATTTGTCGACATAGGTGTAGCTATTGGGAAAGCCATGTAAAAGCTAAGAAGACTGACCTTACTCTAGCCAAGTGAGGATCCCTCGTCCGATAGGGGTTAATATCGGGATTCCATGTCTAGCACTCATGGTCTATGTCGGTTAATCTAACCCCCCCAAAAAGAATTGATTGAAATAAGTCTTCTAAAAGAATGTACTACCTAGGGTAGGTGGTGGTATGGTATGATATCTACTCATTGCACTAGGTAGGACTTTCCGAAAGGGAAGACTTGGTGCCAAACCTTCTAAAAGAATGTACTACTTAGGGTAGGTGGTGGTATGGGACGCTATCTACTCATTGCACTAAGCAGGCATTCCGAAAGGGAAGACTTTGGTTGTTTGTTGGGTGTGTTTTAATGTCTTGCCATTGATTGAGGGGCTTGTTTCTCCCGAGTTGAGTAAGCGAAAGGGGTAGTCTTGAGGATCGCTTTGGTGTGTGTTGAAGGAGGCATATGCATACTTTCTTCATGTCTTACCTTAGTGAGTCTTAGGATAATCCCGAGGTAGGGAAACTCTTACGCAAAATGAGTTCACTTTCTTTTTGTCGTGGCCTTGGAAGCTCACTCATTTAGAATAGGAGGATTTGTTGTAATTGCTAAAGTTGAATTCATTGTGAATGCTTTAAATGATTCATTCTAAATGTTCAAATGGATTACTGTAAATACTTAAGCAGTTCATTGTATTGTTCATTTGAGTTTACTGTTATATTTTGTTAAGTTCACTTTAAAGTGTCCTTTGGTCTTAAGAATTTGTGAGTCATTCTTTAAGTGTTATATGATGGTTCTTATGATGATTTGTTCCTAAATTCATGAATGGTATACTTAAATTGCATGAAATGTTATTTTACTAAAATGTCCCTTTTCGCATGATTTTGTGTATGTCATACTTAGCACATTGTTTTGTACTAACCCCATACTTTTCTATACTATATAAGTATAGGTTGGAATCTTCTCAAGGTTTGAAGGCGAAGCTTGGGAAAGTTTCTCTCAAGACAAAGTATGACGATGCGATTATCTAAATATTTATGATAGACTAGTTTTTATTAAATGTTCTTGAAAATTTTTAATTCTGCACTAACTTTCATGTCTTATGTAATGTAGCTAGTTAAAGGGCTTGTACAAGACCCCAAAGGGTCAAGTACGCCCGGTCGCGTTTCGAGGGTTCTCCCGAACTTCTAGGGGGTGCTTTCGGGTTGTAATGGTGACGTAGTGTATATAAGTTCTAAGTTATGTTAAAGTTATTAAGGTCTAGAAATGGAATAGAATATTGAGGTGTTTGATTGACTTCACTAAGCTATTAGGTGACAAGTAGGTGCATCACCATGACTTATTGACCAGCCCAAAGGACCAAGTAGGTGCATCACCTACTGATACTCTTTTGATTGTATTATTGGGACAAGTACCCTACACCTATTTACATTAATTTATCCCAAGTTTAATAGAAGAATAAGGGGAAAATGGAAAGCCAAAGCTCAATCTTCCCAAGCCCACAAGAAATAATTTTAATAGAAAACTAGGTGAATCAACTACTTAAATGTGTTGCCAAAATTATAGACACTTGTTGGCTGCAAATGAAGTACAATAAAGGTGGCAAACGGGTCAATGTTCTTCTGTCAAAAAATACCAAATGCAAAGTCCAAGTAGGTGGGCCACCTACTAGAAAAATTATGGCCCAAAATGAGTGAGTAAGTCGGCTAAAGCAAGTCCCTTTAAAAGAGATTGATATCAGCTTTTTCCAACCGTTTTTACTTTGACAAAAAATATAATTACTAGAGCTTTCTATCTTCTCTCTCTTAGATTCATACAACAGACATTAAATACCATTAGGGTTCTTTAATAATAGGTATTTCAAGCTATTTTAAGGTATAATTTAAGACAAGTTAAGGAGGACAACCGTTACCTTGAAGAATCCAAGTCTTAGCAAGTGGTAGTTATGTCCAGCGAGGTAAGCTACTGCAATTTTCTCCCTCTTGTTCTTGAGTTAATTAGGACACTTGTTATGTGTTAGTGAGGTAAATATTGTTACTTTTACATGGTGAATATTGAGGAGGATGTTCTGGTGATTAGTGCATGTTAGGACAGCTATGGTGGGGATTCCTCTTTAAATTAAGCTATGCGCTTTTTTGAGCACTTTAAAAGTAATGTTAGCTCTTCAAGTGCTGCTGATCAGAAACCACGATTCATATTGCTTCTACTACATTATTATGTTCAAAGATTGTTTTACGTATGTTATGATAAGGGATGTGATTGGATGTGCGGGGAAGTTATGGAGACATTAAAGGACTTAAATATTACAGGGATTTTTGGGGAAAACATGATATGAAGGTTGTACACTATATAGACGCATTTAAAGAGAGGGAAGGAAAGAAAACACTCACTAGATAGATTGCAGCTTACTGCTTTGTTCCTACTTGGGTGTGAACAAGTAGCTCAAATTAATTGATTAGCTACTAATACTAGTATTACAACATATTTATTGTAGATTAGTGATATGAAGAGAAGGATCTTAAGTCATACCATTTTAATTGTATAGCAAGGTATGTAAGGCTATTTGATTACCTATTTCTTTGGCATGAATCCTAATCTTGCATAAAAAAAAGTAAGCTTTCTATGTGCCCTTGGTAGTGACTGATCCATAGTTGCAGTTCCTACTCCCTAGAGCATTGAAGTGGGTAATCTAATATGAGTTTGTTACTGAATGTGTATGTTTACTCTACCAAGTGTTAGCATGCAAAGTTTAAACTTGTTTCATTTTCAAAGTACCCTAGCACATATTTACCATTTATAAGTCAAAGTGATCCTAGATTAAACATGGTACCTATGTTTACAAGATGGATATACGATCTGCCCATATCTTGCCGACTTGCTTCAATTGTTTATAGATATGTCATCTTGTCACACGTTCATATGTTCCCTTTCTTTGTTATTACTCCCATTCTTTTAGACTATAATGTTACCTCACAGGATCACTACTTGCTCGATTGTACGTTTATATGTACTTACTTGGAATATGTATCCGTCCTTAAGTTGAATTTGCCCACATTTCCCCCTTGGTTCCACATGTATGAACATCTTGTGTTTGTATCATATAGACTTCAAATCTGTTGGATGAATGTTAAATTGTCTTCACTGGATGTTCTTTAATATTGATGTCAAAATGCTTGCCGAGTCATATAACCTCCTAAGTACTACGTTCAAGTCACATTTGCTTCCCATGTCATTGTTATTATCGTAAGTCCATATTCATATGTCTTCTACTACTGGTCCGTAGTTCGAAATCTAAAAAAGGATTATGACCACCAAAACAACAATCACAAACAAGTTATGAACATAGAATAAACAATCTCGAAAGAGTTATGATTATCTAAACAACAATCCCAAAAGATTTATGAACTGATAAACAACAATCTCAAAGATGAAGGAATCTAAGTGAAGTAATCAGTATGATTACAGCTCACGGGCAAAAGCCTAGCATGTGACGATCTTGATTGGTATAAGATGTTGGCAGATCAAGGGTGAATGCTTAGCATGGGCCCGTCCAAATTGATATGGAAGGGTGGCAGCTCAGGGGCGAAAGCCTAGCATGGGCCAATCCCAATTTGTAGAATTATGAGGATAACATCCTAGGGGTTAAAATGCCTAGTGTGGGTCATCCTCTTCTACCGTTGATCAACTGGTAAATTGTATCATATCTTGTATAAAGATTATAAAGTATAGAAAAGTAGAGAAAAGAATGTAATATGCACGATTCCACTAGTACAAAGCAAAGGTGGTCCATAATCCTTATCTATTTGTATTTGGTTTCACTTGAGCTCTCATGTTTAATATCGTTGTATTATGCCATATATATTTAGTACATTCTTTCGTACTAACATCCCTTATTGGAGACGCTGCATTTCATGCTGCAGGTACAAGTACTCAACTAGTAGATCTTCCCAATAGATGCACATTATACTCAGCGGATGATGGTGAGATCCAGGTTTATTCGGGGCTTTGACGAGTCTTTACTATGCATATTTTCTTAATGGTACCATCATGGATTACAGTATAGGCTTTGTAGAGATTGTAAAGCTATCATCCGTATTCATTGTTTCACTTGTCACATATAGCGGTTCAGCTAGTCAAAATGTGTTGTATATGAAGTTTCTCATAAGTAATCTGCATAGTAGATTACTTTCTCATCATAGATTACTTGAAAAGCATGTGTTCATAAGGTACTTGTCCGCCTCACCTAGAGTTTGGGCTGACATATTTTCTTATTTTAATTATGTTTTACTAATAAATTATTCATTTTTTGGATTAACTGAAAAAAAATTTGTTGAAATCTAATTTTTTTTTATAAAAGTTATTTGTTGAAGCTAATGTATGTTTCTACCTAAAAATATGAATATTTGGGTTGTACATATTCGTTCTGAATCTCACGAAAAAACGATGTCTACTCCTCTATGTCAGAATCTGCGTCATAGAATCAAGAACTCCAAGTGTGCCACACATCGGACGCATGTGGGGCATCTTGCAAGTTGTGGGGCATGAACCAAGTCCTGAAAGCATTTGACATGAAATGTCTGGATATAGCAAGTGACATCCGCTATTTATAGGCGGCATCAACCAACGTCTATACACATAGACGTGGCATATGTACATCTATCATGTGAAATCAGTGTCTACCAACAACAAATAGCATCTCTGTAGCCAGTGCGTATTGGCAAAAAAAAGTCGACCAACGAAAGGCGCATCAGCCAAGGACTGCAAGCATGACGCATGGCGTATGCGCATCGACTGGGCGACATCAGCGTTGGAAAACTACCGGTAGCATAAGCCAAGGCATGTGCGCTTCGGGCAAGCAACGTCGGCCAATGCAAGCGGCATTGCTGTGATCCGCTCGCATCAGTCTCGGCCTGTGCATATCGCTAAGACGATGTTGATCATGGACTGCCCGCATCAGCCATAGCTTGTGCACATTGCTTTGTCATTTTCACGCATGGACTGGCCACATCGCCCTTGGCTTGTAGAAAATGATTAGTCGATGTCGGGCGTGTTTTGCATGCCAACATCTCCTTTTGCCTGCACACAATGGTAAACCAACCTCGGGTGTTTCTTGCACACTATGGTCAGCCGATGTCAGACATGGTCTGCCCGCATTGCCATTAGCCTGTACACAAAGGTCAGTTTACGTTAGATGTGGGCTTCAAGCATCGTCCGTGGCCTACACACATCGGTCTAACGACGTGGAATGTGGCCTGACAACATCGTTCATAACCTACACACATCAATCTGGTGAAGTCAAACGTGGCCTGCCAGCATCATCCTTAGCATGCACATATCAGTCTGCCGATGGAAGACGTGGCTTGGACTCATCACCTGTGTCCTTCACACTTTGGTCAGCTAATGTTGGACATTCCTACCCGCGTCGTTTGTGGCTTGCACTTCTTAGTCGAGCAACGTCACATGCGGTGACATTTATCGAGGTCTAGTCGACAACATGCGAATGTCCATGCCAAAAAAAATCAAAAGAGTGAAATTCCCTTCTGGTATTACAAAATATTCATATATTTCCATCATCTATTATTAATGTTTTAAGTTTTTCACCTCACGTGGTTCACTCGTACCAATTTCATTATGTTTACGGTTTGTCCAATATTGAAACATCATTTATTTGTACACATATGTACTCTATCATTAGGTTTCACATGTTTTGAAGTATTTTCAAGCATTTTCATATTTTTCATACTTTCAATTTTTTTTAAAAAAATTATTTTTATGGATTTTTATTTTTTACAACACATTTTAAAAAATAAAGTTGTTGAAATTGTTGAATATTATATTACAATATTAATTGTGAATTTTAGGCATAAATTTTATGATTGGTTCATATTTTTCCTATCTTTTTTAATTAAGTATCCATTTTTGATATTAAACGAGCAAAAACACAAATTTAAAAAATTGTTTAAATTGTTGAATTTAAGATAACTATACATATTTTTCAGTTTTCGGTGTTAATTTTATATTTTGTTAATATTTTTCCTATTTATTATTCATGAATTAAACAATTCCAGTATTTAACGAACAAAAATGAAAATTAAAAAAAAATTAATTTAAGGCTACTACATTTATTTTTCAATTTTTGTTATTAGAATTTTTTTTCTTCTTTTCCTTTTTTATTAATGAAATACCCTTTTTCGAGATTTACCAAACATAAATAAAAATTAACAAAAAATGTTGAAAAATTGACGAATTTAAGGTTTCTATATTAATTTGTTAATTTTCAGCGTTAATTTTATGGTTTTCATATTTTTCCCATTTTAACTCATGAATTAACCATTTGTGGGAATAACCAAACAAAAATTTAAAATTAAAAAGTTATTCGAATTGTTGAATTTATTGTTACTATTTTAATTTATGAATTTTTTACGTTAAATTTATATTTTATTCATATTTTTCCAATTTTCTATTCATCAATTACTCATTTTCCGGATTTACGTAACAAAATAAATGTTGAAATTATTGATTTTAAGGTTATTATATTTATTTGTGAATTCTTGTCATTATTTTATATTTTTTCATATTTTTCTATATTTTATTAATCAATTACTCACTTTTCGAGATTAACAAAAAAAATATAATTAAAAAATTGTTGAAAACTATTTTATATATATATATGAAAAAAGTTATTTGTGGAACCTAATGTGTGTTTGTACCTTAGAACGTGCATATTTAGGTTGTACATATTCATTCGGAATCTCTCAAAAAATGATGTCTACTCCTCTAACTCAGAATTTACGAACGGAACCAAGAGCTTCAGGTGGCCAAGCATTGTTCGTAGCTAGTGTGCGTCGTGTAAGAGATATCAACCAATGACATGCAGCATTATCCAAGGCCTAGACACGCATGAGTCTTGGCGTGTGCGCATCGGCTGGGCAAAATCAGCGTCGGGCAATCGCAGACAGCATTAGCAAAGGAATTTGTGCTTCATGCAAGCGACGTCGGCCAACGGCAAGCAACATTTGTCAGGCGACATTGGTCGTGCACTGAGTGTATCAGTCATGGTTTGTGCACATATCTCAATCAGAGTGGTTATGGACTGCCTATATCAGTCATGGCTTGTGCCATCACTCAGTCATTTTCAAGCGTAGACTTCCTGCATCACCCTTCACATGAACAAAACGGTCAACCGAAGTCGGGTGTTGCCTTCGTGCATCCCTTTGTCCTGCACAAAATGGTCAGCTGACATCAGGCATGGCCTGCCCGCATCGCCTTTGGACTGCACACAATGGTCAGTCGATGTCAGAGTCCGCAACGCTTTTGGCCTGCCCAAAACGATCAGCCAACGTCGGACGTGGGCTTTTAGTATTGTCCGCAACCTTCACACATCGGTTTGCCAACATTGAACGTGTCGTGACAACATTGTCTGTAGCCTTTATACATAGGTCTGCCAATGTCGAATGTGGCCTGGGAGCATCGTCCATAACCACCACACATTGGTTTGCAAATTTTGGCCAATAGCAAGCAGAATTAGCCAAGACCTGCACGTATGACGTGACATATACGCATCTTACAAGAAACGTCAAAAGATGGAATGCGACTTCAACCGAATCCTACACGCATAGACATGGAATTTGCGTATCTAGTAAGTGAAGCCGGATAATAGAATACGACATCATCCAAGGCCTGCATGCACGAATGTGGCATGTGCACATCTGGCAAACGACGTCGGCTAAAGACATGAAGCATCAGCCAAGGCCTGCATGCATCAGTCGTGTCATGTGCACATCATCTAGGCAACATCATCTATGGTATGAGTGTATCATCTAGTCGACATCGGTTGATGTCTGCGCGCATCGGCCAATGGAAGGCAGCAACAAACAAGTCATGCACTCATCAGCCGTAGTGTGTGAGCATCAAATTGTCGATAGCGGTCGTGCCTTGTGCCGCATCTTCCATGCGACATCAACCAAAGGCAGGCAACATCATCCATGTCATGAACACATCAGCCTTTGCATGTGGACACAATTTGGGCGACATCGGTCGTGGAATGCATGCATCGGCCAAGCAACGTCGGCCAACGGTAGGTATCATCAACCAAGGTCTTCACGCATCTGACATGGTTTGGGTGTATCTGGCTAGTGATGTCACACAACGTCATGCAACATCATCCAAGGTATGCACACATAACTCATGGCGTGTGTTCATCATATTGGCGACATCGACGTCGACCAATGGCAGAAACTATCAACCGAGAATTGTGCGCTTTGGGCAAGCAACGTTGGCCAACGATAGGCAGTATTAACAAAGTCATGCACACATATGGCATGGAATGTGAGAATCTGAAAAATGATGTTGACCAATGAAATGCAGTAGAAGCCAAGGCCTGCACGCATCAGTCGTGGTGTGTGTTCATTGGCTATGTGATATTTGCCATAGCCAATTTCATATTGCATCAGCCAAGGCTTGTGCAGTTCGGGCAAACGATTTTAGCAAACGACATGCATCATCAATGAAGGCCAGCACACATCAGTCATGGAAAGTTCCCATCATTTGGGCGATATACGTCACCCAAAGACAAGTAGCATCACCCAAGGCATATGTTCTCCAGCCAAGCGACATCAGTCAATGACAAGAGACATCGACCAGGGCACATTAGTGGTGCATAGCACTCAGCTGACGTCACGTGCGGACAAGCAGCATTGGTCATGGACTGTACAAATCACTCAGCAGTCAGTGAGGCTTGGACTAACCATATCTCCCTTTGCTTGCACATAACAGTCAGGGGATGTCGGACGTGGGCTACCCGCAACGACTGTATCCTGCTCATTGCTCAACCGACGTTGTTCATGGATTGCCCGCTTCGGCCATGGCCTGTGCACATTGCTCAGCCATCGCCAGGCGTGGACTGCCCGCATCGCCCTTGGCCGTCAAAAAATAGTCAGGCAACATCCGGCATTGCCTACCCACCATCTCCTTTGGCTTGTAGAATTGTCAACCGATGTTAGGCGTGGCCTACCAGCATCGCCATTGGCTTGCATATAGTGGTCATTCGATGTCGAACTTGGCCTTCCTGTATCGCCTTTGGCCTGCACACAATGGTCAGCTGACAGCAGATGTGGCTTGCCCGAATTGCCTTGGTTTGCACACAATGATCAGTCAACTTCGAACGTGGGTTGCACCTATCATTTGTGGCCTGTACACATCGGTCAAACAATGTCGGACGTGGCCAACCAGAATCGTCTATTGCCTCCACACAGTGTTCTATCAACATCGGAGTTGCCTGCCAACATCGTCTGTGTCCTTCACACATTGGTTTGACGTGGCCAGGACGCATCACCTATGGCCTGCACACTTCTGATTTTTTGGCATTAATTTAATATTTTTTAATTCAAATTTTCCTTTATTTTTATTATTTAATTAGTTATTTTCAAGATTTACCGAACAAAAATAAAAATTAAAACAAATTGTTGAAATTATTGAATTTAAGATTACCATATTATTTTTGAATTTTTGGCATTAAAAATATATTCTTTCTTCATATTTTTCCTTTTTAATTAATGAATTACCCATTTTTGAGATTTACAAAACAAAAAGAAATATAACAAAAATTATTGAAATTGATGAATCTAAGTTTACTATATTTATTGTCAATTTTGGCATTAATATTATATATTTTTTAATCTTTTTCCTATATTTTGTTCATATATTAACCATTTTCGAGATTTACCAAACAAAAAAAAATTGTTGAAGTTTTTGAATTTAAGGTTACTATATGTATTTATGAATTTTTGGTGTTAATTTTATATTTTGTTCATATATTTCCTATTTTTATTCATCAATTACTCATATTCAAGATTTACCAAAAAATAAAAAAAAACATTGTTTAAATTATTGAATTTAAGTTTACAATATTTATTTATAAATTTTTGGCGTTAATTTTATATGTTTTTTCATATCTTTCCAATGTTTTATTAATCGATTACTCATTTTTCGGATTAAACGAAAAACCAAAAAATAAATTGTTGAAAACTATTTTATATATAAAAAAGTTAATTGTGGAGGATAATGTGTGTTTGTACCTTAGAATGTGCATAATTGGGTTGTACATGTTCATTTTAAATCATTGGAAAAAATGATGTCTACTCCTCAAAGTAAAAATTTATGCCACGAAATTAAGAGCTCCTAGTGGGAAAGGCATCGTTCACAGCAAGTGAACATCGTGAAAGCGATGTCGGCCAATGACAAGAAGCATCAGCCTAGGCATGCACGCATGAGACATGGCGTGTGCGCATCAGCAAGGTAATATCGGCGTTTGGAAACGACATGCAACATTAGCCTAGGCTTCTGCACCTCAGGCAAGCTGCGTGGACAATAGCAAGCGGCATCAGCCAGGAAACATTGGTCATGGACGGCCTGTATTGATCGTGGCTTGTGTTCATCGTGTAGCCGACATTGGTCATGGACTGCTGGCATCGGGTATGGCTTGTGCACCATCGCTTAGTAATTTTCGAGTGTGGACTACCCACATCGCCATTGTCTTGAAAACAACGTTCAACTAACATGGGGCGTCGCCAACCTGCATCGCCTTTTGCCTACACACAAGCCTCTCTCTGGTGGGCCTTTACCTTTCAAATAGAAGAGGGGGGTAGTCGCAGCAGGAGAAGCACCCCTAAACCCCTGAGATCACTCGACCCCAACCGGTCAATCTCGTGTCATTGATATCTCGTGCGCGAAGGGTTGCTCATGCTTCTCAAACTTCACGCATTTTTTAGGTCATTAGTCAACAGCTCCCTAGACAGCGAAATAGGGGTGACTTCACATTGTTTCCTGAGACGCCTATCTTTGTTTTAGGGAAATCCTCTCTCCGTTCAGGCGGATGCCGCACCTTGCGCTTGTGAATGAGTGGTGATATATACCTCTTTGCTCAACACGTGACTGTGTACCCCTAAAATGGAAGCTGCATGTCTGGTCTTCCAACATCGGATTTGTCCTGCTAGTATCGTCTCTAGGCTGCACAGATAGGTCTGCATATGTTGGCCAACAACAAAAAGAATCACCCTAGGTCTGCATGCATCTAACGTGGTATATGTAAACCTGGAAAACGATGTCGGCCAATGGCGTACGACTTCAGCCAAATCATACACGCCTGGACATGGAATGTTTTGATCTTTCAAGCAACGTTGGCCAAGAGAATGCGGCATCAGCTAAGATCTACATGCACAGACATGGCATGTGTGCATTTGTCAAGCAATGTCAGCCAACGACATTCAGCATCAATCAAGGCCTCCACGTATCATCCGTGTTGTGTGAACATCGGTTGTGCAACTTCAGTAGTGGTATGAGAGCATCGATTGTGGCTTGTGCAAATCTGCAAAGGATGCAACAAACAAGGCCTGCATGCATTAGCCATGGTGTGTGCGCATCGACTCAGCGACATCGATCGTGGCATGCTCAAATCATTTAGGCGACATAAACCAATGGCAGACTACATAAGCCAAGGCTTGCACGCATCAGCCATGATGTGTGCAAATTGACTGGGGTGACATCGGTCTTGAACTGCATGCATCGTCCAGGCGATGTCTTCCAATGGCAAGATGCATCAGCCAAGGTCTTCATGCATCTAACATGTCATGTGCGCATCAGGCAAGCAACATTGGCCTTTCTTGGTCGGACTAACCCAACTAGTGATTTCCAAAAAGTAACTGCATACATCATCCAGGCGACATCGACCAGTAGCAGAAAACATCAACCAAGGCCTGCATGCATCAGCCATGGTGTGTGCGCATCGACTGGGCATCATCGATTGTGACTTGCACGCATCGTCCAGTCAATGTCGGCCAACGTTAGGCTGCATCAGCTAAGGTCTTCACGCATCTAACATGACAGGTGCGCATATTGAAAGCAACGTTGGTCAATTATATGCAGCATCAGCCAAGTCCTGCACACATCGGTAGGTGCGTGTATGCATTTGCTGGGCGACATTTGTATCGCCCAACATCAGGCAGCATTAGCCAATCCTTGTGCGCTTCAGGCAAGCGACATTGGCCAATGGAAGGCAGCTTCAGCCAAGGCCAGCACACATCAGCCGTGGCATTTGCGCATCGACAGGCAAGATTGGCGTCAACCAACGGACAACATCAACCAAGGTCAGTGTGTTTCGGGCAAGGGACTTCATCCAATGGCAAGCGACATCAGCAAGGCGACATTAGTCGTGGTTTTCCACATCGTCCTAGGCTTATGCACATCATTAAGGCGACATCAGGTACGGACTGACCGCATAGGCCATGGGCTGTGCACATTACTCAACGGTTGTTGGATTATGCTTTCTTGTATCGCCCTTATCCTCCACAAAACGTCCAACCGAAGTTGTAAGTGTAGGGACCGTATTGGTCGTAGCCTGCAAAATACTGAGTCAAGGTCATTCGTGGACTGCCCTATCAGTCGTTGCTTATGCACATATCTTAATCATCGTTGAGCGTGTATAGCCCGCATCGCCTTTGTCCTGCACATAACGGTCATATGACATCAGACGTTGTCTTCCCGCATCGCCTTTGGTCTACACACAATGGTATGCCGACGTTGAGTGTGGCCTGTCCACATTTCCTTTCCTGCACAAAACAAATTTTATTTGTACAAACATGTACTCTAAGATTATTTTCAAGTATTTAGAAGTACTTTCGAGCATTTTCATATTTTTCTAAAACATTGGCCAATGAAATGAAGCATCAATAGCGGCCTGCACACATCGTTCATAGTGTGTGTGCATCGGCTGGGCGACATTTGCATCGTCCAACATCAGGTAATATCAGCAAAGGCTTGTGCGCTTCATGCGAGCGATATTGCACAACAGTAGGCAACATCAGCCTAGGCAAGCATCAGCCGTGGCGCGTCCACATCGACAGGGCAACATCAACGTTGGCCTACGGCTGGTAGTGTGCTTCTGAAAAGAGACTTCATCCAACGGCAAGTGGCATCGGCTAGGCGACATTGGTCGTTACGGCTATGGCTTGTCAACATCATTTAGTCGATGTCATGTCTGGACCCACTGCATCGGTTGTGGCCTGTGCACATCACTCAGCGGTCGTCGATTTTGGATTTACTTCATCGCCCTAATCCTTCACTAAGTGTCAAGTCGACATTAGACGTGTGTTACCCGTATAGGGTGTAGCCTGCACAATACTAAGCTGACGTCGTCAACATACTTCCCGTATCAGTCATGGCTTGTGCACATTTTTTTGCTATCATCAAGAGTGGACTTCCTGCATCACCTTTGGCTTGCACAGAACGGTCAACCAAAGATGGGCATTGTCTTCCCACATCGCCTTTGGCCTTAACACAATGGTCAGCCGACGTCCGGCATGGCGTGTGTAAGACCCCAAAATGACTTAGGTGAAGCTAGAGCCTAATCCTTAAATGAGTTATTATAGTGTATACAGGCAGTGTGTCAAGTTTCATGAAGTTTGGAGGTCCAATGTCCAAGAAAGTCCATGAAGTTCAAAAGGTGATTAAATTCTAAAAAGTAACCATGGAAACTCACCTAAAGATGCACTAGATGCTACACAGAAATTTATCCTAAATCTAACACTTAAAAGTTTAGAAAATGGACTTCAAAGAGGGTGAACAAATTTCCATCATTCTGGAAAATTATTTTTGGCAGCTTACTCTAAAAAGTCATCTTTAAAAATATTTTTTTATATGCATGAGGTCAGTGGGGATGGAACCCAAGACCTCACTATATACATGTTATAAAAAATTAAATAATAAAATTTTGTAAGGGGGATTTGAAATGGGGCACATATAGGTATGCCGATGTCGAACTTGGCCTAACAGCATTGTCCGTAGCCTACACACATTGGTCTGCCGATGTCGGCGTGACTTTCTTGCATCGCCTTTGGCTTACACACAATGGTCAACCGATATTGTACATGGCCTTCCAGCTTCACCTTTGTCTTGCATAGAATGGTCATCCGACGTTGGATGTGGCCTGCCCACATTGCCTTTGACCTGCACACAACGGGCAACTAACGTCGGATGTGGGTTGCACCTATCTTTTGTAGCCAGCACACATCAGTCAGCTAACATCGGATGTGGCCTACGTTCATTGTTGTATACTGCACACATTAGTCTACTGACGTCAAACGTGGCCTGCCAGCATAGTCCATAACATTCACATCGGTCTGCCGACGCCTGACATGGCCTAGATGCATCGCCTGTGGCCTACACACTTCGGTTAGTCGACATCGGAAGTTCCCACCTGCATCGTCTGTGGCTTGCATTTTTAGACGAGCGACGCTGCATGTGGCGACATTGATCGAGGTCTAATCGACAACATGGGGATGTCTATGCCGTACAAAATCCAAAGAGTGAGAAACACCCTTCTTGCATGATAATCGATTCATCTATTTTCCATCCTCTATCCTTAACGTTTCCGTTTCACATGGTTCATTTGTACAAATTTCATTACATTTACAGTTTGTACAATATCGAAACATATTTTATCTTTTTCAATGTACTCCATGATTATTTTCACATATTTAGAAGTACTTTCGCTTATTTTCATATTTTTCCGTGTTTTATTTATTTTTAAAAATTAATTTTGCCGTCTTTTAATTTTTACGTCACATGTTAAAAATTAGAATTTATAAAATTATTGAATTCAAGGTTACTTATTTATTTTTGAATTTTTGGCGTTAATTTTATAATATTTTCATATTTTTTATTAATTAATTACCCATTTTTGGGATTTATCGAACAAAACAAATAAAACAATCGTTTATATTATTGAATTTAACATTACTACATTTATTTGTTAATTTGTTGAATGAATTTTAATTTTTTTTATTTTTTATTAATGAATTACCCATTTTTCGGATCGAGAGAACAAAAATAAAAATTTAAAGAAATTGTTGAAATTAAGGTTACTTTATTTATTTTTAAATTTTTGGCATTAATTGCATATTTGTTAAATGTTTTCCTATTATTTATTCATGAATTACCTATTCTCGAGATTTATTGAACAAAAATAATAATTTTTAAAAAAAATATGTTGAAATGTTTGAATTTGAGGTGACTATATTTATTTTTGACTTTTTGGCATTAATTTTATATTTTTGACATATTTTTCCTATTGTTAATTAAGGAATTCCCATTTTGGAGATTTACCGAACAAAAACTAAAATTAAGAAAGTTGTTGAAATTGATAATTTAAAGTTACTATGTTTATTTGCTAATTATTGGCGCTAATTATATGTTATTTTTCATAGTTTTCCTATTTGTTATTCTTGAATTAACTACTTTCAAGATTTATCGAATAAAAATAAAATTTTAAAAAAATTATGAATTGTTGAATTTAAGGTTACTACATTTATTTGTGAATTATTTGTGTTATTTTTATATTTTTTAAATTTTCTCTGTTTTTTATTCATCAATTACTGATTTCGAGATTTACCAAACAAAAATAAAAAGTAAAAAATTAATGAAATTGTTGAATTTAGGATAACTAAATTTATTTTTCAATTTTTGGCATTATTTTTATATTTTTTCATATTTAAATTATGTTTTATTAATTAATTATTCATTTTCCATATTAATCAAAAAAAATAGAAAATAAAAAAATTGTTGAAAACTATTTTTTATATATGAAAAAGTTATTTGTGGAATATAATGTGTGTTTGTACATTAAAACGTGCATATTTGGGTTGTGCATGTTCGTTATGAATCTCTCCAATAAACAATTTCTTCTCCTTAAAGTTAGAATTCGCGTCGAAGAATCGAGAACTCAAAATGGGACACACATCGGACGTGGCAAGTTGGCATCTGGCAAGCGACGTCGGCCAACCACACGTGGCATCAACCAAGGCCTGAAGCATCACACGTGGAATGTGTGCATCTAGCAAGTGATGTCAGCGAATTGTAGGCGGCATCAACAAACGTCTGCACACATCAGACGTGGCATATGTACATCTATCAAGTAACATCAACGTCGACCAACAACAAGTAGCATCATCTGTAGCCTATGTGCATTGGTCAAGCAACGTCGACCAACGACAAGCAGCATCAGCAAAGGACTACACGCACAACGGGTGGTGTGTGAGCATCGACTGGGCGACATCAGCGTTGGAAAACGTCAGGTAGCATAAGCCAAGGCATGTGCGCTTCGGGAAAGCAACGCCGGCCAATGAAAAGCGGAATCAACAAGGCGACATTGTTCGTGGTCGCCCGCATTGGTCGTGGCCAGTGCACATCGCTTAGCTTATATTGATCGTGGATTGCCCGTATAAGCCATGGCTTGTGCACATCGCTTAGACATTATCGGGCATGGACAACACATATCACATTTGGCCTTTACAAAATGCTCAGTCGACATCGGGCATTCATCGCAGTCCAACATCACTTTTGGCCTGCACACAGTGCTAAACCGACATCGGGAATTGCTTGCACATTATGGTCAGCCGATGTGAGATGTGGTATGCACGCATTGCCATTGACCTGCACACAAAGGTCAATTTACGTTAGACAAGGACTACCACCATTGTCCGCAGCCTATAAACATCGGTCTGTTCACATCGAATGTGACCTGATAACATCATTCGTAGCCTGCACACATCGGTCTTTCGACGACAAATGTGGGTTGCTAGCATCTTTTGTATCCTTCACATATCGGTCTGCCGACGACGGATGTGGCTTGACAATATCTTCTGTAGCCAGCACACATCGGTCTACAAATGTCGGCCAATAATATGTAGCATTTGCCAAGGCTTGCCCGCATATGGTGTCGCATGTGCGCATCTTGCAAGCGACATCGGCCAATGTATGTAGGTTCAGCCAAGGCCTGCACGCATGGACATGGAAGTACAGATATGGAAACCGACGTCGGCCAATGACAAGCAACATTAACCAAGGCCTGTATGAACGAACGTGAAATGTGTGCATCTGGCATGGGACGTCGCCCAACTGAATACACCATCAGCCAAGGCCTGCACACATTAATCGTGTTATGTGCACATCGGCTTAGCGACTTCAGTCCTGGTCTGATCACATCTGCTAGGCAACATCGGTTGTGGCCAGTGCACATTGGTGAACGACAGGCAGCAACACCCAAGGAAAATACACATAAGTCGTGGCGTGTGTGCACCAACTCGGGACATCTGTTGTGGCATGCGCGCATAAGCCAAGCAACATCAACCAATGACATACATCATCTTTTATGGGATAAATGTATTAGCCATGGCGTGTGTGCATCAACTGGTCGATATTGGTCTTCGCCTGCACACAACGATCAGCCAATATCGGACGCGGCCTTGGCCTGCACTCAATGGTGAGCTGACGTCGAACATGGCCTACCTGAATCACCTTTGGCCTACACATAACGGTTAGACGATGTCAGACGTGGCATGCACCTATCATCAGTTGACTGCACACTTCGGTCATCCAACATTGGATGTGGCCTTCCAGCATCGTTCGTAACCTGCACACATCGGTCTGCGGCGCCAAATGTGGTCTGGCATTATCATCCTCAGCCTGAACACATCAGTCTTCCGATGCAAGATGCGGCCTAGATGCATCACCTATGGCCTACACACTTCGGTCAGCTGACGTTGGACGTGCCTACCCGCATCATTCATGTCTTACACTTCTGAGTCGAGCAACATCACATGTGGTGAAATTGATCGAGGTCTAGTCGACAACATGCGGATGTCCATGCCATAAAAAATCAAAATAGTGTGAAATGTTCTTCCGGTATTACAAAATATTCATCTATTTTCCATCATCTATTATTCACTCCTGCCAATTTCATTATCTTTACCTTTCATCCGATATTCAAACATCATTTATTTGTATAAATCTGTACTCTATCATTAGGTTTCACAAGTTTATATGTATTTTCAAGTATTTTTATAATTTTCAGACTATCAATTATTCTTTAAAATTTCTTTTTACGGTTTTTTATATTTTACAACACATTTAAAAAAATAAAGTTGTTGAAATTGTTGAATTTTATGTTACAATATTTATTTGTGAATTTTATGCGTAAATTTTATAATTGTTTCATTTTTTTCCTATTTTTTATTAATTAATTACCAATTTTTGAGATTTAAAAACCAAAAATACAAATTTAAAAGATTGTTCAAATTGTTGAATTTAATATTACTATATATATTTTTGAATTCTCGACGTTAATTTTATATTTTGTTAATATCTTTCCTATTTTTCATTCATGAATTAACCAATTTCTAAGATTTAGCAAACAAAAATGAAAATTATAAAAAATTGTTAAATTTTTTTAATATAAGGTTACTATGTTTATTTGTCAATTTTTGTCATTAAATTAGTTTTTTCATATTTTTCCTTTTTTTATTAATGAATTATCCTTTTTTGAGATTTACAAAACAAATATAAAAATTAACAAAAATTGTTCAAATTGATGTTAAAATATTTATTTGTTATTTTTGGGCTTTTTTTTATATAGTTTTCAAAGTTTTCCTATTTTAACTCATGAATTACCCATTTGTGGGATTAACCAAACAAAAATAAAAATTAAAAAAAATTGAATTTATTGTTACTATATTTATATATGATTTTTTTATATTAATTTTATATTTTGTTCATATTTTTCCTATTTTATATTCATTAATTACTCATTTTCCGGATTTACCTAACAAAAAAATGTTGAAATTATTAAATTTAAGGTCACTATATTTATTTGTGAATTCTTGGCATTATTTTAATATTCTTTTCATATTTTTCTATGTTTTATTAATGAATTACTTATTTTGGGGATTAACCAAAAAAATATAAATAAGAATTTTTTGAAAACTATTTTTTATATGTATAAAAAAGTTATTAGTGGAAGCTAATGTTATTTGTACCTTAGAACGTGCATATTTTGGTTGTACATGTTCATTTTGAATCTCCTCTAAGTCAGAATCAATGCACGAATAAAGAGCTTCAAGTGGGCCAAGCATTGTTTTTCTATATTGTGCATCGGGTAAGCGATGTCGGCCAACGATATGCAACACCATCCAAGGCCTACAACATGAGCCTTGGCGTGTGCGCATCGGCTGGGCAAAATCAGCGTCGGGCATTGACAAGCAACATTATCCAAGGCTTGTGTGCTTCAGGCAAGTGACGTCGGCCAATGACAAGCGGCATTTGCCAGGCGACATTGGTTGTGGACTGAGCGCATCGGTCGTGGCATTTGCACATTGCTTAGTTAGCGTAATAGGTGGACTGCCTGTATAAGTCGGGGCTTGTCACATCGCTCAGTCATTTTCATGCGTAGAATGCCTGCATCACCCTTGGCATGAACACAATGCTCAACCGAAGTCGGGTGTTACCTTCTTGGAGCACCTTTGTCCTGCACACAATGGTCAGCCAACGTCGGGCATGGCCTGCCCGTATCACCTTTGGACTAAAGCAATGTTCAGCCGATGTGGGACGTAGTTCGCATCGCTTTTGGCCTACACAAAATGATTAGACAACGTCGGGCGTGGGCTTCAAGTATCATCCACAGCGTGCACAATGGTCTGCCGACTTGAATGTGCTACGACAACATTGTCCATAGCCTTGACACATAGATCTGCCAATGTCGAATGTGGCCTTCCAGCATCGTCCATCGCCTGCACATATTGGTCTACAGATTTCAGCCAACATCAAGCAAAACTAGCCAATACCTGCATGCATTTGACGTGAAATTTATGCATCTTGCAAGGACGTTGACCAATGAAATGCTGCTTCAGACAAATCCTACATGCACGAAAACGAAATTTGTGTATCTGCTAAGTGAGGATAACAAAATGTGGTACGCACGGACGTGGAGATGGACGCATCTGGCAAACAACGTTGGCCAACGAAATGCAGTTTCAACAAAGGTATCCACGCATCAGTCGTATCGTGTGCACTTCGGCAGGGAGACTTTAGCCGTGGTATGAGAATATCGTGTAGTTTACATTAGCTGATGTATGTGCACATCGGACAAGCAATATCGGCCAATGGAAGGTAGCAACAGAAAAAGTCCTGCACGCATCAGCCACGGCGTGTGCGCATCGACTAGGTGACAACGGTCGTGGCTAGCACGCATTTGCCAGGCAACATCAACCAAAGTCAGGCAACATCATCCAAGGCATGCATACATCATTCGAGGCATGTGCACATCAATTGGGCGACATCGGTCGTGGACTACATGCATCGGTTAGGCGACGTCGGCCAACGGTAGGCATCATCAAACAATGTCTTCACGCATATAACATGGTTTGGGTGTATCTGGCTAGTGATTTTCAACAACGACATGCAACATCATCAAAGGCATGCACACATAACTCATGTCGTGTGTGAATTAGATCGGTGACATCGATGTCGGCAAACGACAAGCACCATCAGCCAAGGATCGTGCACTTTGGGCAAGCAACGTTGGCCAATGATTGGCAGCATCAGCCAAGGCATTCACACATCTTGCAGGGCATGTGTGCATCTGGAAAGAGACGTTGGCCAATGAAATACAGCAGAAGCCAAGTCTAGCACGCATCGGTCGTTGTGTGTGTTCATTGGTTTGGCGACATTTGCATTGGCCAATGTAGGATAGTGTCAGTGAAGGCCTCTGGACTTTGGGGAAGTGAGGTTAGCAAACGACATCCATCTTCACTGAAGTCCATCACGCATCAATCGTAGAGTTTGACCATCAGCAGGGCGACATACATCGGCCAAAAATAGGCAGTATCACCCAAGGCCTATGTTATCTATGCAAGCGACATCGGCCAACAACAAGCGGCATCGACGGGGAACATTGGTGGTGCACAGTTATGAGCTGACGTTAGGTGTGGACCGACCACATCGTTTGTGGACTATGCAAATCATTCAGGACATTAGCCAAAGCTTTTGTGCTTTAGGAAGGCAGCGTCGGCCAACAGAAAGCAACATTGGCTAGGCGACATTGGTCAGGTACTGCCTATATCGGTCATGGCTTATGCACATCACTCAGTCGATATTGGTCGTGGACTGCTGGAATTAGGTATTGCTTGTGCACATGGCTCATTCATTTTCGAGCATGGACTACCCACATCACCCTTGTCCTGAATATAACGTTAAACTGATGTGGGGTGTTGCCTACCTACATCGCTTTTTTCCTACACACAATGGTCCAATGATGTAAGGCAAGGCCTACCCGCATCGCCTTTGTGGTACACACAATGGTCAGTCGGCGCCAAACTTTTTTTGCCGGCATCGCCTTTGGCATGCACAAAATGGTCTACTGACAAACGTGGCCTAACAGAAGCATCTGTAGTCTGGACACATATTTGTGAAGACGTCAGACAATGCCTTCCAGCATAGTTCCTAGCCTGCACATACCGGTTTTCCAGCATCGGATGTTGCCTGCCAGCATCGTCTCTAGGCTACACACATCGGTCTGCAGATGCTGGCCAATGGCAAGAAGAATCACCCTATGCCTACACGCATCAACCGTGCGTATGCGCATCGACAGGGCAACATCGGCGTCAGTCAACAAAAGGCATCATTAACTAAGGCATGTGTGCTTCGGGCAAGCGACTTCAGCAAACGGCAAACGACATCAGCTATGCAACATTGGGCATTGTTTTCCGCATCCGCCATGGCTTCTGGACATTTCTTAGCCGACGTCAGGCGTGGATTGGCCGCATTGGTCGTGGCCTATGCACATCACTCATCGATCGTCAAGTTTTGCCATTCCGTATCGCCCTTATCCAGCACCAAAACTCTAAACGACGTTGGAAGTGGAGTTCCTGCATCGGCCTTATCATATACAATACTCGTCGACATCAGCTGTGGACTGCCCATATCGATCATGGCTTGCGCACATCGCTTAGCCATCCTCAGGCGTGGCTGCACACATTGTCTTGTGTATGCACATAACAGTCAACCAACATTAGGAATTTCCTACCTGCATCGCCTTTGGACGAAACACAATAGTCAGCCAACGTCACACGTGTCCTACCCACATCGCCTTTGGCCTGCCCTGTAAGAACCCTAAAAATGGCTATGCTAAGTAATGCTTAATGTGTCTAGAATGCCTATGATTACACCGGGTTCACACAGATTGATGCGCATAGAACCAGACCTCTGAACCCTTGCAACAGCCAAGCCAACAAACTTGGTGAGTTAGTTGAACTAGGAAAGGTTGGGTCCAGCCATGTAGGGCACTTGAATATGAAGATCTACCCGGAGGAGTCTTAACCTGACATAAAAAGGGGTAATCTTAAGTTTGGATGGTCTAGGGGTAAAATAGTCTTTTTCCAGGCTAAGGGTAGTATTTTAACTACCCTAAATATTTAATTGATTAATTAATTAATATGGTGGATGGGAAATTTGGGTGGAAAGGGCTGAAATTGGCCCTTTGAGTGAAATCTTGCTCCACCCAGGTTCGAACCTAGATGGGAGCAATGAATTAATTTGATTTATTTTATTTGATGAATTAATTTAATTAATCAATATTTAATTTTTGATTTAACAAAAATAAAAATTCAGATTTTTATTTATTAATTTTTAATTAATCCTAATTTTACTAAGTCTCTCCCTTATCTCCTAATACTAAACCAACTCTTCCACAAGTTTCTCACTCTCTTTTCTCATTCACAATCTACCTCAACCAAAAGAATTAAGAACAAACCTGAATGCTAAATTTCATCAAGAACTTGAAAGCTGAAAACTCAAAAGCAAAATAATATTAAAAACGAAAAGTAAAAATCAATTTCTAGATGGATTTTGCTTGTTGTTCCGGTGGTGGAACTTTTGGATTGGTGGGAAACAGGCAGCACGATTGAATCATCTTTTGAACAACTTCTGGTATGGGTTTTCTTCTCTCTTGGTCCCTTTCCCAAGAGACCCCTAAGTTAAGATTAAACTCCAATCGAGAAAATAAGGTTATCCCCGTTGCATGCCCCTGTCATTAGATCCTTCGAAAGATTCAAAGTATGCGTTGGTTTGTCTTGTGTTAGATGATTTAAGGATGGTTGTGATTATGTTTTTGAATGAGTATTCGGAAATTATGTATGGAATGAAATATGTATTCCGGAAAAGTTTATTAAGTTAAGTGTTAAAGCATATGTGTGCTGTGAATCAACTATGTTAGCTGCCTGAAATTTATACGTTAAAAATGTTGTCTTTCACATGGATAAAAATGTTAAAAGTGTGATGTTCATATAAGGTTAATGTGGCTGAACAAATATCACCCAAAACACTCCAAGAATCAACGTAAAAGAATGAGAGAAAGATGGATTTGGAAGAGACCAAATTTCCAGCTTGCTGGAAATGTTGGTCTCGGCCTAGTTGTAGAAAATCTAACTTTATTTCAAAAAATTTTAAAATTATGAGGTCATTGGGGATTGAACCCAAGACCTCACCAAATGAAACTACATAAAAATTTCATGAGAGAAATTAAAGGGAAAATAAATGTGGAGAGCGGGGATTGAACCCACAACCTCTTGAATAGATGAGAGAGTTAGGAGAAAAATAAATGTGGAGAGTGGGGACTTTACCCACGACATCTTGAATAGATGAGAGACTTAGGAGAAAAATAAAGGAGAAAAATAAATGTGAAGAGTTGGGATTGAACCCACAACCTCTTGAATAGGTGAGAAAGTTAAGAGATAAATTAAGAGAAAAAGAATGAGCTTGTGGGTATAGATCCCACAACCTCCTTGCCTTAAAAGAAAAAGAGAAGAGGAAAAGAAAGGAAATATTATGGGAGTGATGTAAATCAAACTAGGGTCCCCCAAATCTAGAAAATGCAATTATCAAGTTTAATATATGATCAAGTGTTGCTCAAGGGATTCGAAATAGGGTTCCCTTGCCCAATTCTGTATTGATATATAAGTCATACGTGAACAAATATTTAATAAAACCTGCTGCCTCCAACGATTGAAATGACTATCTTGGCATATCTACAAGATGCATAAGTCTTGTACCACATAATATTGAATAAGTATGAATGACTTAGAGAAACCATGAATGAAGCCTCATGGCTTGTATGTGTGGATTCATAAGTTTAGCATACGTTTAAAAGTAAGTGAACCTATGATGTTATGTGAGGAGATAATGCAACCCCAGAGGGTTTAAGTAAGAGTGTGACACACATTAAAGAGGCAAAGGCATTGGCATATGATGAAATGAACATTCACGTAAAGCGGTGAGTAATAATGAAGAGTAATGTGCTAAAGTTAAAGAATATGGTGACAACATGATAAGAGGCTAAAGCAAAAGGTGAGAGGAATCTCAAATGAGCCTAAGTAAATGTTACCAAGACGTACTCACCTATGAGAGTGTAAAGTTAATGAAGAGACGAGTCTCTATGAACACTCTAATGAAAGTATTGAAGGTAATGCATACTTAATACTAATGATTAGATGAGAAATCATCTAATGAGCTATGATGCCCTCATGCTAGAAGCCACCTTCTATGATGTATGAGATGAATGTAATGGAACTTTATACTGAGCGCCGATAGGCTAGCTATCAGTTGTGATTCTTTCTTTCGGCTAGGTAGAGTTTCGTGTAATTCTCATGAGATGAGACTGTCCGTCCAGACGAGTATGGGTCTCCTTAGATCTCCTACACTTTGAGCCTATACTGCCAATATAGGGTTCTAGTAGGGTTACACTCCCTTTATACGCTAGCATGTTTTGGTTCACTTTTGGCCGGTAATTCCACCTCTTTTCAGTGTGGGGTTAAACACTGGATTTCATGATGATCACATGATCTATGCCGGTTAAGGTTAAAGTTCCCAAATAATGAATGAGGCCATCCTCAAGTAATGCACATAATGAAATGAATGATACCAAAGGTTTTAGGATAGGATAATCAAGAGGTGAGCTAGACTTAAGTAATGACACTAGGTTATTCTTGGTTATTGCACAACGAACCCGATGAAAGTCTTAAACTACATCCTAAGTATAGCTGGGTTTACACTAGTATATGAATGAATGAAAATGAAGTAGGTATGAATGAATGAAGCAAACTCTATGTTTGCTAAAGAAGGCTCCCTAGTTGAGGTCCCATATGTTGAGACCCATTTTGGGAAGTCCTAATGTCAAGTCCATGATTCCAAGGTCTCATGGCATATGAAAGAATGATATGAAATATGTTATGTGCTATATGCAATGTGTTATGTGCTATGTGCAATATGTTATGTGCTATGTGCAATATGCTATGTGGTATGAGAAATATGTTATTGTTGTGTGGGGATGTTTCAGTTCATCCTAGTTTTAAATAATCCTTGGTAGTTGAGGTCAAGAAGGGTCAGCATCTTTATCATGTGTTGATGGAGTTGAAGGACTCACTGTTGGTAAAGATGAATAAGACTTTTGCTTTGGGAGGTGATATCATACTTAGGTACCAGGATAGGCTTGTGTACCAGATGTGGATGATTTGCAAACCAAAATTGTTGTAGAGGCCATGGTTCCGAATATTCGATACATCCAGGTTCCACCAAGATGTATCATGACCTTAAGAAGATCTATTGGTGGGATGGCATGAAGAAGGACATTGCTGAATATGTGGTCAAGTGTCCTAATTGTGAACGGGTTAAGGCAGAACATTAAGCCTGGCAGTCTTACTTAGATGATCGAGCTTCGGACTATGAAGTGGGAGGCCATTAATATGGACTTCGTGGTTGGTCCTCCAAAGACTAGGAGACAGCATGACTTCGTATGGGTTATTGTGGACAGGATGACTAAGTCTGCCCACTTTATCCCTGTGAAGTGTACTTACAGAGCTGAGGATTATGCGAGACTCTACATTTATGATATTGTGAGATGGCATGGGATTCCTTTGTCTATCATTTACGATGGAGGAGCTCAGTTCACTTCACATTTCTAGAGATCCTTCCAGAAGATCTTAGGCACTCAGGTAAAGCTTAACACTACATTTCATCCTCAAACTAATAGACAGGCAGACCGCACCATTCAGTCATTGGTGGACATGTTCAGAGCGTGTGTGATTGACTTCAGAGGTAGTTGGGACCACCATATGCTTTGATAGAGTCTCGTATAATGACAGTTATCACTCCAGCATTGGGATAGCACCGTTTGAGGCACTGTATGGTAGAAGGTGTAGGTCTCCAGTTGGGTGGTTCGAGGTTGGAGAGTCATCTATTTTGGCTCCAGGGATCATTCATGAGGCCTTATAGAAGGTCAGGGTGATTAGGTATAAGTTGTCTACTGCATACAGTCGGTAGAAATCTTATGCAGACAACAGAAAATAACCTTTAGAGTTTGATGTTGGTGACCAGGTCTATTTGAAGATATCACCTATGAAGGGGGTGATGAGGTTTAGAAGGAAAATGAGGTTGAGTCGGAGGTATGTTGGTCCATATGAGATCTTAAAGCGTGTGGGTGTGGTTGCCAATAATTTGGCATTGCCTGCGGAGCTAGATTTTGTTCATCCAGTGTTTCATGTAACTATGTTAAAGAAGTGCCTAGGTGATCCTGCATCGATTCTACCGGTTGAAGGTTTGGGGGTTGATGAAGACTTGTCCTATGAGGAGGTACCTGTTGGGATTATAGACAGACAGATCAAGCGGCTAAGGAACAAGAAGATTGCCACAGCGAAGGTATTGTGGAGAAATCATCTTGTTGAGGGTGTTACGTGGGAGGCCGAGGGCGATATGAAATCCCGGTACCCTAATATTTTCAGCTCTTGAGGTTAGACTTCATACTCTTAAGTCTAAGTTACCTTATCTCCTCTATTCTTGGTTGTTGTTGCTTGACACTGTATAATACCTATGTTATGATATGACTAGCATTGTGCTAGATTATAAGAAATGTCATTCGGGGACGAATGTTCCTAAGGGGGGATAATGTAACAACTCTTAAAATGGCTATGCTAAGTAATGCTTAATGTGTCTAGAATTCCTACGATTAGACCGGGTTCACATGTATTGATGCGCGTAGAGACAGACCTCCGAACCCTTGCAACTGCCAAGCCAACGAACTTGGTGAGATAGTTGAGCTGGGAAAGGTTGGGTCCAGCCATGTAGGTCACCCGAATATGAAAATCAACCCGGATGACTCTTAACCTGACTTAAAAAGGGGTAATCTTGAGTTTTGAAAGTCTAGGGGTAAAATGGTCTTTTTCCAGGCTAAGGATAGTATTGTAATTACCCTAAATATTTAATTAATTAATTAATTAATATGGTGGAGGGGTTATTTGGGTAGAAAGGGCCGAAATTGGCCCTTTGAGTGAAATCTTGCTCCACCCGGGTTTGAACCTCGGTGGGAGCAATGATTTAATTTGATTTATTTTATTTGGTGAATTAATTTAATTAATTAATATTTAATTGCTGATTTAAGAAAAATGAAATTTCAGATTTTTAATTATTAATTTATCCTAATTTCACTAAGTCACTCCCTTATCTCCTAATCCTTAGCCAACTCTCCCACACGTTTCTCATTTTCATTTCTCTAATTCACGATCTGCCTCAACCAAAAGAAATAATAACAAAACTAAATGCTAAAGTTCATCAATAAATTTAAATATAGAAACTCAAAAGCAAAACAATCTTAAAAACGAAAGGTAAAAATTAATTTCTCGACAGATTTTGCTTATTGTTCCGGTGGTGAAACTTTGGATTGGTGGGAAATAGACAGCACGATTGAATCATCTTTTAAAGAACTTCAGGTATGGGTTTTCTTCTCTCTTGGTCCCTTTACCAAGAGACCCCTAAGCTCAGTTTAAATTCAAATCGAGAAACTAAGGTTGTCCCCATTGCATGCCCCTGTCATTGGATCCTTTGAAAGATTCAAAGTATGCGCTGGTATGTCTTCTGGTAGATGATTTTAGGGCGGGTTGTGTGTTTGAATGTGTATTCGTAAATTATGTAAGGAATGAAAGATGTACTCTAGAAATTGTATTAAGTTAACTGTTTGAGCATATGTGTGCTGTGAATTAACTATGTTTGCTGCCTGAAATTTGTATGTTAAAAATTTTGTGTTTTACGTGGATGATAAATGTTAAAAGTGTGATGTTCATATAACATTAATGTGGCTGTATAAATTTCACCCAAAACACTCCAAGAATCAACGTAAAATAATGGGAGAAAGATGGATTACGAAGAGACCAAATTTCCAGCTTGCTGGAATTGTTGGTCTCGGCCTAGGTGTGGAAAATATAGCTATATTTTAATTTTTTTAAAAAAATTGTGAGGTCAATGGGGATTGAAGCCAAGACCTCACCAATGTAAACTACATAAAAATTTCATGAGACAAATGAATGGGAAAATAAATGTGGAGAGTGGGGATTGAACCCAAAAACTCTTGAATAGATGAGAGAGTTAGGAGAAAAATAAAGGAGAAAAATAGATGTGGAGAGTTGGGATTAAACCCATGACCTCTTGAATGGATGAGAGAGTTAGGAGAAAAATAAATGTGAAGAGTGAGGATTGAACCCACAACCACTTGAATAGGTGAGAAAGTTAAGAGATAAATTAAGAGAAAATGAATGAGATTGTGGGGGATTGATCCCACAACCTCCTTGCCTTAAACGAAAAAGAGAAGAGAAAACAAAAGGAAATATTATGGGAGTGATAGGAATCGAAGTAGGGTCCCCCAAATCTTAAAAATGCAATCATCAAGTTTAATATAAGATTAAGTTGTGCTCAAGGGATTCGAAATCGGGTTCCCTTGCCCAATTCCGTATTGATACATAAGTTATACGTGAACAAATAATTGATGAATGCTGCTTCCAATAATCGAAATCAATATCTTGGCATATCTACAAGATGCATAAGTGTTGTGCCACATAATCTTTAGTAAATATTAATCACTTAGACAAGCTATGAATGAAGCCTCATGGCTTGTACGTGTGGACTCATAAGTCTATCATACGTTTAAAAGTAAGTGAACCTAAGATGTTATGTGATGAGATAATGAAACCCCAGCGGGGTTAAGTAAGAGTGTTACACACATTAAAGGGGAAAGTGCATCGGCATACAATGAAATGAACATTCACATAAAGCGGTGAGTAATTATGAAGAGTAATGTGCTAAAGTTAAACAATGTCGTGCAGACATGATAAGAGGCTAAAGCGAAAGGTGAGAGGAATATCAAATGAGCCTAAGTAAATGTTATCAAGACGTACTGTCCTATGAGAGTGTAAAGTTAATGAAGAGGCCAGTCTCTATGACAACTCTAATGAAAGTATTGAAATTAATGTATACTTAATACTAATCATGAGATGAGAAATCATCTAATGAGCTATGATGCCCTCATGCTAGAAGCCAACTTCTATGATGTATGAGATGAATGTAATGAAACTTTATACTAAGCACCGATAGGCTAGCTATGAGTTGCATTCCTTCTTTTGGGAAGGCAGAGGTTCATGTAATTCTCATGAGATGAGACTGTCCGTCCACACGGGTATGGGTCTCCTCATATCTCCTAGTCTTTGAACCTATACTGCCAATATAGGGTTCTGGAAGGGTTCGACTCCCTATATACGCTAGCATGTTTTGGTTCCCTTTGGCCAGTGATTCCACTTCTTTTCAGTGTGGGGTTAAACACTAGATTTCATGATGATCACATGATCTATGTCGGTTAAGGTTAAAGTTCCCAAAAAAAGATGGAGGCTTTCCTCAAGTAATGCACATAATGAAATGAACGATACCAAAGGTGTTAGGATAGCATAATCAAGAGGTAAGCTAGACTTAAGTAATGATACTAGGTTATTCTTGTTCATTGCACAGTGAACCCGATGATAGTCTTAAACTACATCCTAGGTATAGCTGGGTTTACACTAGTATATGAATGAATGAAAATGAAGTACGTATGAATGAATGAAGCAAACTATGTGTTTGCTAAAGAAAGCTCCCTAGTTGAGGTCCCATATGTTGAGCCCTCATTTTGGGAAGTCCTAATGTCAAGTCCATGATTCCAAGGACTCATGACATATGAACGAATGATATAAAATATGTTATGTGCTATATGCCATATTTATGTGATCTGTGCAATAAGTTATGTGTTATATACAATATGTTATTTGCTATGTTCAATATGTTATGTGCTATATCCAATATGTTATGCGTTGTGTGCAATATGATACGTATGGTGATGCATGTTACCTCATATCATGACTTTCGTAATCCGATTTTGCCAAGTCCACTAACTTTACTTTCCATAATCATATCGTTAGGAGAGAGCTCTTCTTAATCATGCATGTCCTTGTTGTGATTTTGATTTGAATATACCCATACTTAGTACAAGTGTGTACTAATCCCATAAAACTCTCTACTTTTAGGTGCAAGTGCATCTGGATGCTAGAACTTACAAATCGACGCTGAAGTTATCCGGACGTGGAGCTTTCATCCGGATTCAGTAGGCCCTCATGGTTTCGAGGATGCTTACTATTTTATTCTTGCATTAGACATAGGCATTAGCTAGTGGACTATGTTCCACTAGTGTTTCTTTCCTAGTTATTTCTGATATCGTATTGGTGCCATCTTGGCAACTCTATATTTTATACAGATATTGACTATGTCTTTCATTTGAGTATCTTGGTATTAGATGGTTGTTGTGAACGCTTAAGAGATTATGTAAATAGTGTTATGCAGTTCAATATTTTTCACTATGAAGTCTAACTAAACAAAAGTTCAAATTTTCCGCTAAAATTAACCTAGATGAAGTAACGATGACGTATGTAGGCTTGTCCGCGACCTCTTAGAGGTCAACGATGCCAGTCTCGTCTGGGGTCTAGACTCCAGTCCTAACATGCCCATAATAGTGAGTAGCCGTCAGATGTGATCTACCAAGATCGTCCACATCCGACAAACATCGATATGCCAATGTCGAACGTTGACTGATAGCATAGACCATAGCTAACACACATCGGATTGCCAACATCGAATGTGGACTGCTCAAATCATCCGTAGGCTGTATAAATTGGTATGTCGACGTCGTACATGACCTACAAGTATCGTTCGTATCCTGCAAACATCGTTCTGCAGATGTCGGGTAACAACATGCATCATCATCCAAGGCATGCACACATCTTACGTGGCAGGTGAACATCTGGCAAGCGACGTGACACAATGGCATGTGACTAGAGAAAAGGCATGTACACACAGACATGGATGGACATATTTGACAAGCAACGTCAGCCAATGAAATTCAGTATCAGCCAAAGACTTCATGCACAGATGTGGCATGTGAACATCTAGGAAGAGATGTCGATCAAGCAACATTGAGTGTTGCCTGCCGCTATCACCTTTGACCAACATAATATGGCCAGCCAACATCAGGCGAGGCCTTACCATATCGTCTTTTAACTACACACAATGGTCAGCCGACGTCGGACGTAGTCTCCCTGCATCACCTTTGGCCTGCAGACAATGGTCAGCCAATATCAGACATTGTCTGTCCGCATCCCCTCTGGCCTGAACAAAATGGTTAGCCGACGTAAGACTTGGGAAGGAAGCATAATCCTTAGTCTTTATGCATCGGGCAAGGGACTTTGAACAACAACATAAAGAACTTTGAAAGGCCTACATGCATAAGTTGTGGCGTGTGCGCATCGGTTGGCGACATTGACATCGGGCAACAACAGGTAGAATCTTCCAAGTCCTGTACGCTTTGGGAAAGCATTATGAGTCGACGCCAAGAAGCATCATCTATGCGAAATTGGTCGTGAACAGCCTTCATCGATCGTGGCTTTTGCAAATAATGCATTTGATGTTGGTCGTGGATTGTCCGCATCGGCGGGTGGCTTGTGCTCCTAGCTCAATAATTGTCGGGCGTGGGCTACCACCATTGCCCTTGGCCTTGACACTACAGTCAAGCAACTTCTGGTGTTGCCTTCTGCATCACCTCTAGCCTACACACAATGGTTAACCCACGTTGGGTGTGGCATGTGAGCATCACAGTTGGCCTGCATGCATGGTCAGTCGACGTCATACATGGTCTGCCCGCATTTCCTTTGTCCTGCACATATCGGTCAACCCACGTCAGACATGGGTTGCCTACATAATCCGCAGCGTGTACACGATGATATGCTGATGTTAAACATGGCCTGACAGCATTGTTCGTAGCCTACACACATTAGTCTACCGACATAGAACGTGCCCTGCCAACATCATAAGTTGGCTGCACACATCAGTCTATCAATGTAAGATATGGCCTGACAGCATTGTCCATAGCCTTCAAACATCATATGTCGGCCAACAACAAGCAGCATCAGCCAAGGCATTCACGCATGTTATATTGCATGTGCGTATCTTGCAAGTAACGTTTTCATTGGCATGCAGCTATAGCCAAGGCCTACATGTACAGATGTGGAATGTGCATATATATAGAGTGACATCGACCAATGGCATGCCTTCATGCACAGCCGTAACATGTGCATCTACCAAGCAATGTCAGCCAACGACATGCAACATAATCTAAGGTCTAACTGCATTAACCATGTCTTGTGTGTATCGACTTGGAGACATCGGTCATGGCCTGCATACTTTGTCCAAGCAACACCAGCCAACGACAGGAAGCATTAGCCAAGGTTTTCACGCATCTGATGTGGTTTGTGCGCATGGAAAGTGAAGTCGAACAACGACATGCTGCATCATCCAAGGTAAGCAGAATCATTGAACGCATTCACACATAAATCATGGCGTGTGTGCATCGGCTTGGCAACATCGACGTTGGCCAATGATAGGCACCATTAGCCAAGGCTTGTGCGCTTCAGGCAAGAGGCATCGTCCAAAGACACACAACATCAACCAAGGCCTGCACTCATCTGGCATGACATGTTCACATCTGGCAACCGATATTGGCCAAAGGAATGCAGCATCAGTCAAGGCCTACATGCATCGGTCGGGCGATTCTGCATCGGCTGGGCGACATTTTCATCGGCCAACGTCGACCAATATTAGCCAAGGTATGTGCGTTTTGAGCGATCGATGTTAGCCATCGACATGCACCATAAGCCAAAACTTGCACGCATAAGTCGAAAAATCTACTCATCGGAAAAGTTACATCGATGTCGTTCAACAACAAGCAACATCACCCTTTGCCTATGCACCACAGACCGTTGATGTTGGACGTGGGCTTCCCGCATTGGACGTAGCTTGCTAATTGCTCAGTCGACGTCGACCATGGATTGCATGCATCGGTCGTGGCTTGAGCACATTGATCAGTTATTTTTTAGCGTGGATTGCATGCATCGCCCTTGGCCTAGAAAAAATGGTCAGGAAACATCACGTGTTGCCTAGCTCGTCCCCTTTGACTTGCTCAATAGTCACCCGATATCAGTGTGGCCTTCCAGCATCGCCTTTGGCTTGCACACAGTGGTCAGCCAACATCGGTTGGCCTTCATGCGTCTCCTTTGGCCTACACACAATGGTCAGCCAACGTTAGACATAGCCTATAACTATCATCTGTGACTTGTTTCTACCACTTTCATAACGTTCACAATTTGTACGATATCGAAACATATTTTATTTGTACAAGTGATATGCTCAAACTTACTTCTCAAATAAGAAGTAAAGCGGTCGTGTGAAGTAAATAACCCAGCTAGTGGGGTTGGTATCGTTCCCACGAGGAAAATAGCTTAGACTTAACTTCAATCTATTATTACTATTGTTCAGTCAATTACTTCCTTGGAAAGAAAAAATGATAAAAGGGGGTTTTCTATTTCTAAATAAATGAAAATAACTAGCGAAATTAAAAGAGACAACTAACAGCTTCAAATGTTTGAGTTTAATCAATTAATAAAAGTAACTAGGGTTTACTTGTTCCCCACAGGTTCATAAGTTGATAATTCTAACTATAACAATTATTTCCTAGTATCTTGCATGCAAAGTGATAAGTTATGTATTTCTAAATCCTTTGTCCGGCATCTAGAAAATTTCACTCCGCACATTGGTCCGGCTACGTGTGATGCTATACTAACCCTTACCTTTACCTCTTATTAAGCATCATATTCGATATTTTACTAAGTTATTACCTCCTACCAATCAATACTAGCCTAATAGATAGTATACACTAAATCTATTTTGATAATTCTTTTCCTATTATCTACCTCCTTGGTCCAGCAAGTAGCATTAAGGCGAGTTCTAACGTTGGCCATCCGTTAAAAAGACATCTAAGCGAAAGAATTATCAATACATGCAAGACACTATTCTAGAATTGTTATTTTAGTTAGGTTTTACCTCATTATTTGTCTATGGTTCCCACTACCCTAGTTATGGAGTTTAGTTACCCATTGTCATAATCACAATATTCAAATATATAATATAAGAATTCATGCACTTAATTCAATGAGAAAGAGTAAAATCTGAAAGTTCACTTGATTAATCAGCAAAAGTCACCAATAATAAATTACAAAAGTCTCAAAATAATCAAGAATCTCACAAAGAGTCTAGAAAATAATCAAGAGTCTAACAATAATCAAAGGTCTAATAACCAATAGTCTAACCTCAAAAACTCGGTTTTTCGAACTATTTATACAAAAATAAAACCTTATTAAATAAGGACTCTATTTGCTGGAAATCTGTCAAAACGCGTCTGGATCGACAGACCTCGCGACAAATCGTCGTGGTCACGACGGACCGTCATGGACTCCGTCGTCCCATACTTGTGCAATTTCTTCTGCTGATCTCTTCATTACCCTCGACGGCAGGTATGAAGGATCGTCACAAGCACAACGGTCCGTCGAGGGTCTCCATTCCAAAACACTTGAACTCTTGGAATTTGGGTACTGGGACTACTTCTCTGATCTTCGCGACGAACCAGCAGGACGAACCGTCATGGTTACGACGGTCCGTCACGTACTCCGTAACCCCACACTTGGTCAGACTCCCCTTCTTCCTTCAGCAGCTGCACTACGATGCCACCTACGGACCGTCACGAGCATGATGGACCGTCACAAGCTTCGTAGGTAGTACTTTTCTGTATTTCTTGATCAAAACCCTCCGCATTCATCTTTTAGACAGATTTCCTACAAATAAAGAGAAACATACATAAAAATTAGCACAAAAAGGCTTTTGGACACACTAAACTTCAGGAAAAAGTATTAATAATACCGTGAAACCACGGTATATCAACACCCTCAACTTAAATTCGTTGTTTGTCCTCAAGCGACGCACTATGACTCAATACAAAATCTTTGTACAATAGTATCCATGTTTTATCCTTCGCAATCATTTGGCTATTAATCCCGATCAATCTCATCATGTTGATGCATGCTATCACTATTAGGCTTGAATTATGTGGAATCAGACCATGACACAGACTCACCATGCACTAAACACCTATCCTCTTCAATTTCTCACCGAGGTGCTAATATTTCCTCTATTGTAACTAGTGTCCTCACTTCAAAACAAAATACTCATTTTTCACACAATGATTTCAGTTTGAGTATAAGGATTACTTTTCAACACGCACTCTCAGAAACAATTCACACTCATTCATACATATTGCCATAAGCTTGCCCTTATTTTCACTGCTTTAAGTTGGCTATACAACTCTTAGGATCACGATAGGACTTTATAAGCTTGTAACATAGGCTCATGGTCAGGAAGGGTATATTTAGGTATACTTTAGTGACTTTTTTTCCCCTGACATATCGGCTAAACATACCATTTTCTATCATTTTATTTTGCCCAGTTTCTCATATTCTTTCACCTTGCTATTTTCCCTTCTTTCTTCATTTATGTAAGTGACTCTCTTCTTTTCTTGCTTGTATTTCTTGTATTTTTTTAACTTTATTTTTTTTAACTTTTCTTTCAAATAATTCTTGAGTCACTTTACTTTTGTTCTTTCTCTCTCTTTGTTCTTTCAACCCCACTTTCAAGCGCATTCCTCATAATAGCCACCCTCAACTAATGGCTTTGACATGAGTCAAAGTACACAATACCCAAAGTTGGGTCAAGGCCATAAAAAGGGTTGGTCATATATCTCAAAACCTTCACGGGAAAGGAACGGACTCACTCGCCCTTCTTCTAAAGATAGATAGAAAAGGTTAGGGAGTCCCAGCTACTGAGGTGGCGTAGTTAGAGGTGAGAGCAATAACACCAAAAGCGGCGGAAGATCCTGCAGTATTATATTCAGTTTTTTGCGGTGGAATAGATTCAAGCATCCGGGCAAGTAGATCCACAGAAAATAGGCGTTGACTTAGTTGCTTTTGGAAACTATGGCCGGCCTGCCCCTAACATGCTGGGTTGGGTGGCCGGGTTAGCACCCCTCGTCGCCTCTCTACTCGAAACAGATGCGCTGCGCGACCCAGCGCCTAGCCTTGTCTCCCCTACTCCTCTTCGGTTATTTCATTACCAATCGCGGGTAACCCCCGGTCCGGCCGCCCCTGACCTAAAAAGAACTATTATCCTTATGACCAAACAAGGATCAACTTCTTACTTCTCAAGCGACAGTTCCAATTTTCTGCATTAGCCACCCTCAACTTATGCTTTTGGCATAAGCTGAGGTGCACATGTCCAAGGAGGGACCAGGGCCAAAACATTATTCTTAGAAAAGATCAGTTGGAGTGAAAAAGAAAGGTCTAGTTTAAGCTCAAATCATTTGGATCAAAAAAGGATAAATTTCATTTGGTTTTCTTTTATTTAGGCTAAAAATGGGCTATATTGAATAAGGGCCTATGATCCTTTCCTAATTGTCTATTACAGCTTACTTTTAGCAGGACTAACCAGGCAAGTTCTAGCTCAGTACAAATAGTGGACTATTCAAATCTTCCTCACACTCACTTGACATCTCATTACTCTACCAGATTATCAGACACCTAGTTCGAATTTTAGACTTAGGGTCATGCAGTGGTGTACGTCTATGTCATGCTTAGAGCCACACATTTATCAATTACTATGCCTAGTCATGAATCATTTTCCATTTTATCATGATATAATTTTAGCCATCATGCTTCAGAATTAAACTATGTACACAAGATATAGACATGTCGGTTCAACAGAAAAAGTAATCAGTCTCTTGGGGAAAAAGAACACGGGCAAGAAAACCCCAAAAGAGGATAGTGAATTGGACTACTTAGACTTCACCCTATCACTCACTTTACATTTACCCCACCCCTAACAAAAAAAGACATGCAATTGTCCCCAATGCATAAAAAAAATTAAAATACTAGAGTGGTAGGTGAAGCAAACCTGGGGGGCAAAGCGCCGACGATCAGCAAGCTGGTGGGTCCGGTTCGCCGGAACCCACTACCTCTGCAGTCTGGACACCCTCAATAGTGTCCTCGGCATCAACAGCACTATCAGCAGTGCCTCCCTCTATCTCCACATTTCTGGAGCTAGACGCCCCAGCAGCTAACTCTACTCCTCTAATCTGACGTGCCTCCTCATCAGCAAGCGAGACTCTCCTCGTAGCCTCCATATCATGGCGCTCCTTCTTCCGTGCTCAAGATTCATCCTCCTCTCGACCACTATGCCTCTTGGAATGCTCTCGAGGGGGAGGTGGTGGAATCTCTGAAGTGGCGAATAGGGACGCCATCACTGTGTCTTCAACAGGCTCTGCAAAAGGGGCCTTAGACTCAGGCACCCTAGCCTCTAAGATCATGTTGATGTCTGTGCGAAGACTGTCGACCGCAGCCTGAAGGATCAACATATCCACCTAAGGGGCTGGTCGGGCTAACACCTGCAACTCAAAAGCGTCCAAGCTCTGATGAACCTCAGCGATCTTCCGCTCTGTGTGCTGGACCATTCTCCGCTCCAAGCTCTCTTCAGCCTCAGTAATAGACCTCTGCATCCAAGGCTGGATGTGATGCAGAAGTGTAGCCATCTATGCCTCTAATTTCTGGACCCTAGCAAGCGGGACCAGAGCAGGGAAAGTGGTTGAGCGAGAGGAGCTCGGGTCAGTGCTACTACCCGGGATAGACTCGACCCGGGATAGTGTCAGTGGTAGCCGCCTGCATAGCCGTGCGGGCCTGTGCCACCGTATCAGCCTGATTGTCACCAAGTGGAGGCAACTCTGGACGGGGCCCTCTGCGTGGAGCCAACTCATTGGCCTCATCCCTGACTAGGCCGATATAAACTGTGCCCAGCGGGGTCTTGAGCTCATACAGAAAATATCATGCACGGGAAAGGGTGGGTAGTTGTGACCTTAAAAGCCCTCTCGTGCATGACTGCCTGTAGAAGCCAAGCAAAATCCACCTCAAACCCGGCTATCATCGCCGCGATCAGTACTGCTCGATCCCATGTGACTATACTATCAGCAGCTGTGGGGGAAAGGCAGTAGCGGGCAATCAACCACAAAAACTTCGCCATGAAGGTCAGGTTAGCCTTCTTGATGGCTCCCTTCAGCTCGGTCACCCAGTCAGCACCCTCTCTATCAACGGACAAATGCAGAGCCATCCACCTCTTGGTGCTCTCTCTCAGCGATGTCTCACACAGGAATTGGCCATATTTGACAATTTGCCATTAGTAGTCAAACTCGGCGGTGAGAGGGGTCCGGTTGGTATCAACATTCTCGCCGTGTAGATACCGGCGGATGGCAGGCAGGGAGATATCAACCTAAATGCCACGACTTGAACCTGCTCCAGTGGGGCCTGTTTGGCGGGGGAAGCCCGCCTATAAATCTGTGATCTTAGAGTCACTACGTAGGAGGCGTATAACTCTCGGAACAACTCTTCACTATAACGTCCCAACGGACGCGCTGTCCACTCAAGTCGATGTCTGTGAAGAGATTGTGGATCTCTGGCATCGTTGGCAGACTTCCCGTAAGGACCCGCCGCTCCAATGTTAGTGTCCGAGTCATGAATCCTTTGTCATTCAAGAACTTTGCATCGAAATAGACTTGATACTGCTCGTCGACACACCACCAGTTGGGTTGGTCGGTAACCGAGGTGAGAGCACGAGTTGGTGAACCGGGTGTGGATTCCGAACGGTCAGCCTCATCAGACGAGGCAGACTCTGCAGCGGTGGCGGGTGCGGGAACCTCAGTAAATCCGGAGGCTTCCTCCAACCACGAAACTCCTAAGGAGCAAGACGCTCTTTCTTCATTAGTAGCTGACCCAGAAGATGTGCCGGTCATTGTGCACTCCTCATCAGACTGTGAGGCAGTGACTATGACGGACGCCACCTTTTTGGGTGTGGCTCTGGCAGCCGTGCAGCTCGGGATAGGGTGGAAGTGCCTGGGGGCACGTACTCGGGGTCACGCTCATCATCAGCGCCAATGACCAGGCCGGCAGACGGGGCGACAGACTTCGATCACCCGCTTGCCGTAGACTTGATCTTGTTTTGGTGCCATAATAGATAGTACGTGTAAAGAATCAATATTAGTACTAAAAGGAGCAGACAAGACTAGAAAAACCACACAAAATAAATAAAAGAGTTAAGATGTAATAACATTTCTATAGTAACAGTGAAACACAACGGATCAGGTGACGGCTCGTCGTGAGTACGCCGAACCGTTATGGGGTCCGTCGTGTCTTACATAGACTATGTTTATATGGAGAACCCTGAAGGAGAGTCTCTGACCATCATAACGGTCATGCAGGACGAACCGTCGAGGGTATGACGGTCCGTCGTAGTTGTTCGTAAGAGGACACTTGGAAAAAGTATGGAGACCCTTAAGAGAGGGGTCTCTAACCGTCATAACGGTTATGCAGGACAGAATGTCGTGGGTATGACGGTCAGTCGTCGTTGTCCGTTGGAGGACACTTAGAAAAATAGATAGACCCTTAGGAACAGAGCCTCTGACAATCAGAATGGTTGTGCAGGACAGACCGTCGTGGGAATGACGGTCCGTCGCATGTGTCCGTTGGAGGACACTTAGAAAAAGTGAGAGCCCCTTAGGAACAGGGTCTCTGACAACCAGAACGGCTGTGCAGGACGAACCGTCGTGGGAATGACGGTCCGTCGCATGTGTCCGTTGGAGGACACTTAGAAAAAGTGAGAGCCCCTTAGGAACAGGGTCTCTGACAACCAGAACGGCTGTGCAGGACGAACCGTCGTGGGAATGACGGTCCGTCGCATGTGTCCGTTGGAGGACACTTAGAAAAAGTGAGAGCCCCTTAGGAACAGGGTCTCTGACAACCAGAACGGCTGTGCAGGACGAACCGTCGTGGGAATGACGGTCCGTCGCATGTGTCCGTTGGAGGACACTTAGAAAAAGTGAGAGCCCCTTAGGAACAGGGTCTCTGACAACCAGAACGGCTGTGCAGGACGAACCGTCGTGGGAATGACGGTCCGTCGCATGTGTCCGTTGGAGGACACTTAGAAAAAGTGAGAGCCCCTTAGGAACAGGGTCTCTGACAACCAGAACGGCTGTGCAGGACGAACCGTCGTGGGAATGACGGTCCGTCGCATGTGTCCGTTGGAGGACACTTAGAAAAAGTGAGAGCCCCTTAGGAACAGGGTCTCTGACAACCAGAACGGCTGTGCAGGACGAACCGTCGTGGGAATGACGGTCCGTCGCATGTGTCCGTTGGAGGACACTTAGAAAAAGTGAGAGCCCCTTAGGAACAGGGTCTCTGACAACCAGAACGGCTGTGCAGGACGAACCGTCGTGGGAATGACGGTCCGTCGCATGTGTCCGTTGGAGGACACTTAGAAAAAGTGAGAGCCCCTTAGGAACAGGGTCTCTGACAACCAGAACGGCTGTGCAGGACGAACCGTCGTGGGAATGACGGTCCGTCGCATGTGTCCGTTGGAGGACACTTAGAAAAAGTGAGAGCCCCTTAGGAACAGGGTCTCTGACAACCAGAACGGCTGTGCAGGACGAACCGTCGTGGGAATGACGGTCCGTCGCATGTGTCCGTTGGAGGACACTTAGAAAAAGTGAGAGCCCCTTAGGAACAGGGTCTCTGACAACCAGAACGGCTGTGCAGGACGAACCGTCGTGGGAATGACGGTCCGTCGCATGTGTCCGTTGGAGGACACTTAGAAAAAGTGAGAGCCCCTTAGGAACAGGGTCTCTGACAACCAGAACGGCTGTGCAGGACGAACCGTCGTGGGAATGACGGTCCGTCGCATGTGTCCGTTGGAGGACACTTAGAAAAAGTGAGAGCCCCTTAGGAACAGGGTCTCTGACAACCAGAACGGCTGTGCAGGACGAACCGTCGTGGGAATGACGGTCCGTCGCATGTGTCCGTTGGAGGACACTTAGAAAAAGTGAGAGCCCCTTAGGAACAGGGTCTCTGACAACCAGAACGGCTGTGCAGGACGAACCGTCGTGGGAATGACGGTCCGTCGCATGTGTCCGTTGGAGGACACTTAGAAAAAGTGAGAGCCCCTTAGGAACAGGGTCTCTGACAACCAGAACGGCTGTGCAGGACGAACCGTCGTGGGAATGACGGTCCGTCGCATGTGTCCGTTGGAGGACACTTAGAAAAAGTGAGAGCCCCTTAGGAACAGGGTCTCTGACAACCAGAACGGCTGTGCAGGACGAACCGTCGTGGGAATGACGGTCCGTCGCATGTGTCCGTTGGAGGACACTTAGAAAAAGTGAGAGCCCCTTAGGAACAGGGTCTCTGACAACCAGAACGGCTGTGCAGGACGAACCGTCGTGGGAATGACGGTCCGTCGCATGTGTCCGTTGGAGGACACTTAGAAAAAGTGAGAGCCCCTTAGGAACAGGGTCTCTGACAACCAGAACGGCTGTGCAGGACGAACCGTCGTGGGAATGACGGTCCGTCGCATGTGTCCGTTGGAGGACACTTAGAAAAAGTGAGAGACCCTTAGGAACAGGGTCTCTGACAACCAGAACGGTTGTGCAGGACGAACCGTCGTGGGAATGACGGTCCGTCGCATGTGTCCGTTGGAGGACACTTAGAAAAAGTGAGAGACCCTTAGGAACAGGGTCTCTGACAACCAGAAAGGTTGTGCAGGACAGACTGTCGTGGGAATGACGGACCTTCGCATGTGGCCGTTAGTGGACACTTGGAGAAAATTGGACAGTGGGGTGTTAGGGCTATTGGAACGGACCAACGACGGTTTGTCGTGGGTACAACGGTCCGTCAACGGGGTCTCGTTCTATAACTCAGTGGCAGAACTGGGGATGCCCCATACATCCCCTATAACCCAAATAGAATTGGTAGTGTTTTAACCTACATTTGTCTAACCCAAATACCTAGTAAACTAGCAATGCTAAAGCACCTATTTCTAGAGTTGTAACACGGTAATTTCGAGGATTTTCAACCTAGGTCAGACAAAATTTTATTCAATAATGAACCTATCAAGAAGAACTAGGCTAATACTAATTGATAAACAAAAATGCAATATAAATGAGTAGAAATTAGAGACACATGCCTCAGAATTTGAGAAAAACAAGAGAGAAAGGTACTTGGTGATCAAGTAGAGATCCACAGCAACAGACTCCGACTAGTAGATAGTGAATTTTAGGAATTTGGAGAATTTGGGGAAAATGATCGATTGTAAGAGAGAGGGGTTATGATCTTTGAAAGTTGAAAAGGGAGGGAAATGGGAGAAAGAGTGAAGGAATGGGGTTAAATGAAGGGGTGGGGGTTTTAAATGTTGAATTTTTAAAAAACCCCAGCCGGGTTGGGTCGGGTACACTTCATTAATGACGCGACGAGTCCCCGACGACGGTCTGTCGCATCTGTGACGGTCCGTCGTTGGTTCCATCGCGTGTGCCATAGTTTGTAAATAACAGAAAGACGTACCTGTCACGAAGGATTCATGCGACGGTCCGTCACACGCACAACGGTCCGTCGATGTATCCGTCAGTGACTGCTACAGAGTGATTTTCTGCAAAATTTCCTTGTGATGTGCGTGCAAATTTTAAAACCATTAGTAGAAAATGCTACCATTACTAGAAAGAAAAACTATAAGTATTGGGTTGCCTCCCAACAAACGCCTGATTTAACATTGCGGCACGACTGAGGACACTTGATTACTCAGCCTTCATGAAGATGGTATGCCTCTATCACCTCATTCACCGATAAAGTATGCCCAAAATAGAGTTTTATTCGTTCTCCATTCACCTTAAACCGCACTCCCTCCTTGGTTTCTAACTCAACTGCTCCATGAGGGGATACTTGGGAAACCAAGTAAGGGCCAGTCCGTTTGGACTTGAGCTTGCCCGAAAGCAAACGCAACCTAGAAGTGTCTAAAAGCACCAAATCACCAACCATAAACTCTCGTTTTTCAGTTTTTAGTTCATTATCCTTCTTCATCACTTCTTTGTGGGATATGGCAGATACCGATTGGAGCTCACCACTCTGCCTCATGGACCTACAAATGTTGAAGGTCTCTTCTTTATTGTTCAACCGAAATTTCATCTGCCCCTTTTCCATAACAACTAAGGCTCTACCTGTAGCAAGGAATGGCCTCCCAAGAATAATAGCCACTTCAAAATCGACATCACAATCAAGAATAACAAAATTTACCGGAAATATGAACGACTCCACTTTTACTAGCACATCGTGGAGTATCCCTATAGGCCATTTCACTGTTCGATCAGTCATCAGTAGCCGCATCGCAGTGGGCTTTGGGTCACCCAAACCCAAATTCTTGTAAATTGATAGGGGCATGAGATTTATGCTTGCCCCTAGATCACATAATGCTTTTGCAAAATGTAATGACACAACTGTACAAGGAATAGTGAACGCATCCGGATCTTCTTTCTTTTGTACGAGAGATCTTGTAGCAATAGCACTACAATGCTGCATTCTATCATCATCCTCCTTAGTGACCGATCTTTTCTTTGTAACCAGATCTTTCATAAACTTGGCATAACCTGGCATTTGTTCTAGAGCTTCTACCAAAGGGACATTGATAGAAAGCTGCTTCAGCATTGCTATAAAACGCCGATATTTACCATCCTCGGTCTTTTTCACTAATCTCTGAGGAAAGGGGGGTGGTCTAGGCATGGGAATTACCTTTATAGGGACTTCTTCATCTTTTCCAGTGCTATCTTCTTCTTCACCACTACCCTCTACCACCTTATCATTATCCTTTCTCACCTTTTCCTCATTAGACGACATAGGTGGGTCAATGGTTTGCTTAGCACCTCGAGTAGTGATTGCCATACAGTGTGCATCATTTTTCGGATTTTGGACAGTGTTGCTAGGAAGAGTGCCCGGTTGCCGTGTGTTCACAGTCGCAGATAATTGGGCTATTTGTAACTCGATCTGCTTAATCGATATTGCATGTGTATCGACTTTTTGACCAATACCCGCTAAATCACTCCTTAACTCTTTAATGTGCTCATCACTAGCATCGAACCTCCTCATAATTTTGTGCAACATATTCTCAACTCGCGCCATACTACCCCCACCATCCCTAGGAGTAACTTCACGATTTTGAGGAGGAATATAGGGCCCATTCCTATCATTTCTATTACCATTGTTACCCCTGTTGAAGTTGTTGTCGCGGTTGTAGTTTCCATCTCGGACATAATGACCCTCACGGTTATAGTTACCATAGTTCCGACCTTGGTTCCCTTGACCTTGGCGCAAATTCTCTTGACTAGAGCCTTGGGCACTTTGTCGGAAACCCCCCGTCTGCTCATTTACTACGTAGGAATCCTCCTCATAATAGCACTCATCATTTTGTGGCGGTGGTTTCGACAAGTAGTTGACTGCATTAGTCTTTTCTGCACCCCCAGTGACATGTTTTAGTACCAACCCAAGATCAGTTCTCATCTGAGCCATTTCTTCACGAATCTCATCTGTGGCTGGGTTGTGAGTGGACTGCACTGCGAAGGTATTTCTCCCGGTATTTGACTTCCAAGTACTCCAAGCTTTATTATTCTTGGAGATTTTCTCTAATTTTTCAGCAATCTCAGCATAAGGAAACTCCTCGTAAGATCCACCTGCTATAGTGTCCAATACCGCTTTATTATTATCATCCTGTCCCAAATAAAAGTATTCCTTCAGTGACTCATAATCTATATGGTGATTTGGGACGCTTCTCAAAAACGAGGTGAATCTATCCCAAGAACTACTAATTGACTCTCCTGGTAGTGCCACAAAGTTGTTCACTCTGTATTTGTGGTTTAGTTTCTTGGAGACCGGGTAGTAGGGTGCTAAGAAAACGTCCCTTAGTTGGTTCCAAGTGAAAATTGAGTTGTAAGGGAGCTCAATGAACCATATAGAATCCTCTCCCGTAGTGAGAGAGGAATCACTCTTAGCCCTATTACATCCAAGTCCAAATCAGGCCTCCCTACACAGCTTTTACACACTGCCCTTACCTTAGCTATATGGGCATGTGGATCCTCAGAAGGTAGACCTGAAAACAAATCTCTGGCAGTGAGCATTTGCATCAGGCTACTAGTTACCACAAAAGTGTGGCCTGGTGGTACAGGGGCAAGACAAGTGTCCCATCGGAGTCTGCTATATTGTCATAGACTCTATAGTATTCTTGGGGCCGTGGAGCGGGATTTTGTCCCCTCTGTTGGTGTTCACCCGGAGCATCGGGTAACAATTGACCATGAACATCAACCGGAGCTAGGATGTTCTGGTTTGGTTCATCATCATTAATTCCCATATTTTGATTCATGTTGCGTAGTGTACGCTATAATTCGTGATCGTAGGGAAACAAGAGTTCTCTTCCTCTCCGTGTATTTTGCATACAAGAAAGATTGTTCTACAAGACTCAAAAACAATAAAACAAAGTAAAATCAAGAAAATATCAACTAAACTAAAGTAATAAGTTTAAGTTAATCTAAAAGCTACTTTCCCCGGCAGCGTCGCCAAAATTTGATACACTCAAACTTATTTCTCAAATAAGAAGTAAAGTGGTCGTGTCAAGTAAATAACCCAACTAGTGAGGTTGCGATCGTTACCACGAGGAAAATATTTTCGGCTTAACTTCAATCTATTATTACTATTGTTTAGTGTGGCCTTCCAGCATCGCCTTTGGCTTGCACACAGTGGTCAGCCAACATCGGTTGGCCTTCATGCGTCTCCTTTGGCCTACACACAATGGTCAGTCGACGTTAGACATAGCCTGTAACTATCATCTGTGACTTGTTTCTACCACTTTCATAACGTTCACAATTTGTACGATATCGAAACATATTTTATTTGTACAAGTGATATGGTCAAACTTACTTCTCAAATAAGAAGTAAAGCGGTCTATCAAGTAAATAACCTAACTAGTGAGGTTGGGATCGTTCCCACGAGGAAAATAGTTTAGACTTAACTTCAATCTATTATTACTATTGTTCATTGAATTACTTCCTTGGAAAGAAAAAATGATAAAAGGGGGTTTTCTATTTCTAAATAAATGAAAATGACTATCGAAATTAAAAGAGACAACTAACAGCTTCAAATGTTGGAGTTTAATCAATTAATAAAAGTAACTAGGGTATACATGTTCCTCGCAGGTTCATAACTTGATTATTCTAACTATAACAATTATTTCCTAGTATCTTGCATGCAAAGTGATAAGTTATGTAATTCTAAATCCTTGGTCCGGCATCTTAAGTAACTAGGGTTTACGTGTTCCCCACAAGTTCATAACTTGATAATTCTAACTATAACAATTATTTCCTAGTATCTTGCATGCAAAGTGGTAAGTTATGTAATTCTAAATCCTTGGTCCGGCATCTAGAAAATTTCACTCCGCACCTTGGTCCGGCTACGTGTGTTGCTTTCCTAACCCTTATCTTTACCTCATATTAAGCATCGTATTCGATATTTGACTAAGTTATTACCTCGTACCAATCAATACTAGCCTATTAGATAGTATACACTAAATCTATGTTGATAATTCTTTTCCTATTATCTACCTCCTTGGTCCGGCAAGTAGCATTAAGGCAGGTTCTAACGTTGGCCATCCATTAAAAAGACTTCTAAGCGAAAGAATTATCAATACATGTAAGACACTATTCTAGAATAGTTATATTAGTTAGGTTTTAACTCATTATTCGCCTATGGTTCCCACAACCCTAGTTATGGAGTTTAGTTACCCATAGTCATAATCACAATATTAAAATATATAATATAAGAATTCATGCACTTAATTCAATGAGAAAGAGTAAAATCTGAAAGTTCACTTGATTAATCAGCAAAAGTCACCAATAATCAATTACAAAAGACTCAAAATAATCAAGAATCTCACAAAGAGTCTAAAAAATAATCAAGAGTCTAACAATAATCAAGGGTCTAATAACCAAGAGTCTAACCTCAAAAACTCGGTTTTTCGAACTATCTATAAAAAAAATAAAACCTAATTAAATAAAGACTCTATTTGCTGGAAATCTGTCAAAACGCGTCTTGATCGACGGACCTCGCGTCAAATCGTCGTGGTCACGACCGACCGTCATGGACTCCGTCGTCCCATACTTGTGCAATTTCTTCTGCTGATCTCTTCATTACCCTCGACGGCAGGTATGGCGGATCGTCACAAGCACAACGGTCCGTCGAGGGTCTCCGTTCCAAAACACTTGAACTCTTGGAATTTGGGTACTGGGACTACTTCTATGATCTTCACGACGAACCAGCAGGACGAACCGTCATGGTTACGACGGTCCGTCACGTACACCGTAACCCCACACTTGGTCAGACTCCCCTTCTTCCTTCAGCAGCTGTACTACGATGCCACCTACGGACCGTCATGAGCATGATGGACCGTCACAAGCTTCGTAGGTGGTACTTTTCTGTATTTCTTGCTCAAGACCCTCCGCAGTCATCTTTTAGACAGATTTCCTGCAAATAAAGAGAAACTTACATAAAAATTAGCACAAAAAGGCTTTTGGACACACTAAACTTAAGGAAAAAGTATTAATAATACCGTGAAACCACGGTTTATCAACAAGTACGTACTCTAAGATTATTTTCAGGTATTTACAATTACTTTCGAGCATTTTCATATTTTTCTGTCTTGTAGTAACTTTTCAAAATTTAGTTTTGCGGTTTTTTGTTTTTTACATCACATTTTATAAATTTAAATTTATTAAATTATTGAATTTAAGGTTACTAGATTTATTTGTTAAATTTTGACATTAATTTTATAGTTGTATTGATATATTTTACTAATCAATTACCCATTTTTGAGATTTACTCAACAAAAATTTGAAAAAAGTGTTAAATTTTTTTTAATTTAAGGTTAATATATTATTTTTTATAATTTTTTTTTCATATTTTCCTTTTATTATTAATTAATTATTCATTTTTATATTTACCAAACAAAAATAAAAATTAAAATAAATTTTTGAATTTAAGGCTACTATATTTATTTGTGAATTTTTGGCATTAAAATTGTATCTTTTTCATATTTTTCCATTATAATACCCATTTACAATATTTACTAAACAAAAAGAAAAATAACGAATATTGATGAATTTGATTTTACTATTTTTGAATTTTGGCATTAATTTATATATTTTCATATTTTCCTATATTTTAATCATGAATTACCCATTTTTGAGATTTAGTAAACAAAAAAAATTAAGTAAATTGTTGAAATTTATGAATTTAAATTAATTATATTTATATTATGAATTTTCGATGTTAATTTTATATTTTATTCATACTTTTTATTCATCAATTTACTCATTTTTTATCATTACCGTATAAAAATAAAAAATAAAATAAATTGTTGAAATTATTAAATTCAAGGCTAAAATATTTATATGTGAATTTTTGGCATTACTTTTATATATTTTTTTATATTTGTCCTCTCTTTTATTAATCAATTACTCATTTCCAGAAGTAACCGAAAATATAAAAAATATATAGTTGAAAACAATTTTTATATATATATATATATTTTATTTGTGGAAGCTAATGGTTGTTGTACCTTAGAACATGCATAATTGGGTTGTAAATGTTCATTATGAATCTCTAGAAATATGATGTTCACTCCTTTAAGTCAAAATCCACGCCTAGAAATCAAGAGCTCCAAGTAGGCTATGTATCGTCCTTACCTAGTGCGCATCGGGAAAGCGATGTTGGCCAACGACAGGCAACATCATCCAAGGCTTGCATGCATGATCCATTGCGTGTGCGCATAGGTAGGCGATATTCACTTTAGGCAACAGCAAGCAGCATTAGCAAAGGCTTCTGCGCTTCAAGCAAGCGATGTCGGCCAACGGCAAACGGCATCTGCCAAGCAACATTGGTCATGGATGTCCTTTATAAGTCGTGACTTGTGCACTTCACTCAGCCGACGTTGGTCGTGGACTGCACATATAGATTGTGGCTTGTGCATATTGTTCAGTCATTTCAAGCATGGACTGCTTGCATTGCCCTTGTTCTGAACACAACGGTCAACCGACATCGGGCATGGCCTGCCTGCATTGTTTTTCGCCTGCACACAATGGTTAGATCAAGTCAAGCATGGCCTGCCCGCATCACCTTTGAACTACACACAATGGTCAGTCGAACGTGGTGTGCCCCCATTTCCTTTGGCCTTCAAAAGACGGTCACCTGACATCGGACGTGGGCTGCCAACATTGTCTTCAGCTTGCACACATCCGTTTGCCGACGTCGAACATGTCCTAGCAACATCATTTGTAGCCTGGACAGGTCTACCTATGTCAAACATAGCCTTCCAACATCGTTTAGTATCCTGCACACACCGGTCTGGGAACGTCAGATATGGCCTGCCACCATCATCTGTAGCCTGCACACATCAGTCTACATATGTCGGCCAATGGCATGCAGAATCACCAAAGGCCTGCATACATCTAACGTGGTATTTACGCATCTAGAAAGTGATATCAGCCAATAGATACATCTTCGACCTAATCGTGCAATCACATATGTGGAATGTGCATATCTTGCAAGAGACGCTTGCCAATGGAATCCGGCATAGGCCAAGGCTTGCATTCATGGACGTAGCATGTGCACATCTTTCAAGTGACTTTGGACAATGACATGCAATATCATCTAAAAATGCACACATTAGCCATGACGTGTGCACATCGATTGTGCAACTTCAACCGTGGTATGAGCGCATCGGCCCAGCGACAATCAAGGCCTGCATCATCAGTCGTGGTGTGTGCATATCGACTCGGCGACATCGATCATTGCTAGAACGCATCATCCAGGACACATTGAATAATGGTAGACAACATCAGTTAAGTCCTGCACGCATCATCAATTGCGTGTGCGCATCGACTGGGCGACATTTGTCATGACCTGCATGTATCATCAAGACGGTTTCAGCATTGAATGTATGCATCATCAAAGGTCTTCCCGCATCTAACAAGGCATGTGCGCATCAGGCAACATCAACCCAGGATTGTGCTCTTAAGGCGAGCGTAGGTGCATCGGCTGTGTGCACACATATGTCGTGGCGTGTGTGCAACCACTGGGCACATAGGTTATGGCGTGTGTGTATCCGCTGGGAGACATTTGCATCGTCCAACATCAGGCAACATCAGCCACGACTTGTTCTCTTAAGGCGAGCAGCGTTGACCAATGGTAGGCAACATAACCAAGGTGTGCAATCATCAGCCGTGGTGTTGTCACATCGACAGGGCAACATCGACGTTGGCCAATGGTAATTTAGCACCCCAACCCTATGTGAGGCGTACAAGTACCTTACGAACACATGTTTTACAAGTAACCTATGACGAGAAAGTAAAGTATTATGAAGATTGCTGATGAAAAGCTTTAAATACACCAAATATTGACAAGCTGAATATGTACAGAAGTCATGAAAACTTGTTAGAGGATAGAACATTGAAAGTATAGTGATACACCAACTAATTGATTCTTGCATGATCTTACTTTCTGCTATTCCTTTAATACTGATTCTAGACGTGATGAAGCCTGAGGGGTTTCAGAGGACCTTATAAAAATGATATGGGGGATATGGATGGGAAGAACTCTGGATGGGATCAATTATAGATATTATGCTAATAACTATTTAGTATGATCAAGTAGCCCAAACTTGTTTAGAAACTAATATTAGTTTTTATTATTTACTCCTTTGTAGATAAATAATCTTAAAGGAAGATGGTTAACTCATTCTGATATCCATTGTTGTACGGCAATGTATTTAAGGCTATTCGATTTCCTATTTCCTTGGCATGAATCCAACACTTGTAAGCTTTCTAAGTGCTCTTGGTAGTGACTAATCCATAAATGATGTTCGTACTCCCTAGAGAATTAAAGTGAGCACTCTACTATGAGTTTGTTACTAAATGTGTGTGTTTGCTCTACCAAGTGTTGGCATGCAAGGTTAAAACTTGTTTCATTGTCAAAGTAACCCTGACACGTATTTCCCTTATATAAGTCAAAGTTATCCTAGATTATACATGGTATATATGTTAATTGGATGGATACACGATCTTCCCATATCTTGCCAACTTGCTTCAATAGTCTATTCCATGATATATGTCATCTTTTCACATGTTCATGTGATCCCTTTATCGGTTATTACTCCCATTGTTTTAGACTATTATGATGCCTCACAAGATGTCTACTTACTCTATTGTAAATTTATACGTATGAACTAACTTGGAATATGTATTCGTCCTTAAGTTGAATTTGTCCACATTCTTCCTTGGTTCCACATTCATGTATATCTTGTCTTTGATATTAGTTGGTGAGTATTTGGATACCATATAGAGTTAAAATCTCTTGGATGAAAGTTATATATTTTCACTTCGTAGGTGCTTCAATTTGAGATGTCAAAAATGCATACTGAGTCATAGAAGCAGTATTACGTTAATGTCACATTTGCTTCCACTGTAATTTTCATTATCGTTAGTTCATATTGGTATGTCTTCTACTACTGGTTCATAGTTCCAAATATAAATAATGAATATGCCCACCAAAACATCAATCCCAAATGAGTTATCATCGACCAAAGAACAATCTCAAAAGAGTTGTGATTATTCAAAATACAGTCTCAAAAAAGTTATGAACATCAAATCAACAATTTAAAAGATTAAAAATATCTAAATGAAGCAATTTGAATAATTATGGGTGGTAGCCCAGGGGCAAAGCCTATCATGGGTCGATTCCAATTAATATAAGTGGGTGGCATCTCAGCGGCGAAAGCCTAGCATGGGCCGATCTTAATTAGTATGGAAGGGTGGCAGCTCAGGGGCAGATCCCAATTTGTGAATTATGAGGAAAGCATCCCAGGGGTTAAAATTCCTAGCATGGGCCATCCTCTCCTACCACTGATCAGTTGTTCATTTGTATCATAGGGCTTAGAAAAATTATAACGCACAAAAAAGTAAAGAAAAGAATGTAACATACAAAATTACACAAGTATAAGAGAAGGTGGTCTCTAATCCTTATATTGGTATTTGGTTTCACTTGTGCTCTCATGTCACATATGGTTGTATTATGGCTTACATATTTAGTACATTCTTCCATACTGACGTCCATTATTGGGGCGCTGCATTTCATGCTGCACGTACAAGTATTCAAAAGTAGATCTCCCCTATAGAAGCACATGATACTCAGCTGTTGTTGGTGAGCTCCAGGTTGATTCGAGGTTTTGCCAAGTCCTTACTATGCGTATTTTCATAGCATAGATTCCAATAGAGGTTTTGTAGACATTTTAAAGCTATAATCTATATTCATAGGTTAACCATGAATATAGTTTCTAAACAAGTTTGGGCTAGTTGATCAGACTAAATAGTAATTGGCATTATATCTACAATTGATCCCATCCAGAGTTCTTCCCATCAATTTTCCCCTAATCATTTTCATAAGGTCCTCTGAAACCAGTCAGGCTTCATCACGTCTAGAATCAGTATTACAGGAATAGCGGAAAGTAAGCTCATGCAAGAATCAATTAGTTGGTGTATCACTGGACTTTCAATGTTCTATCCTCTAACAAGTTTTCATGACTTCTGTACATATCCAGCCAGACTCTCTTATTTTTATGACACATAAAACAGTCCTTAAGCCTCACAATGTGGAAATAGCAATATGAACTCATGAAATCCGAACAACACCCCGTGAATTCAAACTAACATTGAGATAATCAAAACAAGCTCACAATCAAAATTAAAGGGGACTCCACTCCATGTATGTCCCAACAAGCACCTCCTTCCTGAACATTCACCAAGATCACACCATAAAGAGGCAACACAGAACAGTTCATTAACACATACAAACTTTTACAAATCATGTAATAACAATAGAGGGATGAAAATTTCTACAGCTTACCTTGCTAGATAGAAACCTCATTTCCCAAGACGTGGATTCTTCAAGGTTCAGGTTGTCCTTTTCCCCTTACCTTGATCTTAATTCATATTCGGCACTTGAATTCCTTAAGATGGAGATGTTCTACAAACTTGTACTTTAAAAACACATGTTTCCTTGAAATTCTAATGGTGAAGCTGTAGAAGAGCTCTTTGGAGCTTCTATGGCTTTCCTTGGAAGTAATTTTCTTGAAAATAAGTGATGAGGGAGAGGTGATAAGATTTAGTGCTTTAGAGGTCCCTTTTGGATGTTTTTACTTAATAAATTGGAGAAATAATATGGTCCTTTACTTTTAAGCAAGAAGGTCCATCACCTCCTTAGTTTCTGCCACATGTTTTTAAGTCGCTACATCAGCTACTTACTCTTTTCAATTAAATTCAGTCCACTTATTCTGAGTAGGTGCATCACCTACTTGCTCCTTTAAAAATCATTCCACTAATTCTAAGTAGGTGCATGACCTACTTGCTGCTTTCAACTTAAATTCTGTCCACTAATTCTAAGTAGGTGCATCACCTACTTTCTCCTTTTCACTTAAAATTCAGTCCACTAATTCTAAGTAGGTGCATCACCTACTTGCTCTTTTTCACTTAAAATGCAATCCACTAATTCTAAGTAGGTGCATCACCTACTTGTCACCTACTAGCATAGTTTATTTAGTCAAGCAAGCACCTAAATTATTTTACACCATTTTTTCAATCTTAAATTCTTTACAAGACCGTAGCATTAATACACACTTGATCACTCTGTCTTTTACATCGAATACCACCTTTTACTGTTCGGAGTTGAATTGATTTTGAGTTCAGTTATTCATATATGTGATTGAGGGCACAGGATATTACAACTTCAAACATATTTTATTTTCACTAGTCTCATAGGAAACCAAGTCCATAACTATGCCAATATGAAATTTGTAAGCGACATATACATAGAACTAGTTCATGTATAATACGGGGTGTTACATCCTCCCCTCCTTATGATCATTCGTCCTTGAATGATGGGTGAAGCTTATAGTTTGGTGAACCTAGGAATTTTATTTGGATATTTGCAACTATTCCATCATAAATAGGACTATTCAAAATACTTAGACTAATATGAAACACGTATAGACAAGTCTAGCATGAAGTCTCAATACACGGTTCATAAAATAAAAAAATTACAAATTAAACCCCTTTCTTAATCATATAATTCACTGATGATACACAAATGGATCTCATACAAATAAGTAATTTCATACACCTACTTAACCCAAGACATGCAAATGACATATCAAATGAACTAATGCTTGTAGGACTTATGATCATATAAGGGGACCACATGATCTCAGATCATTATGTTGAAGTTTTGAATGAGGAGGTTACTTAGGATCTCTACCATCTTCTATTCCCAAGTATCTTATGTCATATTCTATTCCTTCCCAAATACTACAATGGAGGTTACACATTTTGAGCTTAGCTTCCGGACCTTAACAATCAAGAATAACTATAGTATCTTCCAACTTTTTTGTATATGGAACGGACACATAAAATCATAGGCCTAACCTATTGGGAGAGTACTTTCCCTTCTCTTTTATCTCATGACATTTTTTCGAGGCTCATCATATAAGATTGCCTAGCTGTTAATATAAACTCTAATTTTTTATGCCGCACCTTCGAATAGGGCATTATGCTAAGTTATATATCTATGGTTGATTAAATTTACATATACATGCCCAACCTTTTCTGGTCAAAATCTTCACTACATAATGATACAAGGAAAAGTTTTCCCAAATTTTTTTCAGAAGTCAAATAAGTAAGCATAAAGGGGCACAGTATACAGATGAATAAGTCACAATGGACATGAAATATATGCAGACTATCCCAAAAAGGAGTGTTAAAGGTATACGGACATTAAGTTATAGAAATACATGGTGTACGCTTGAATATGAGCTATAAGGTAGCGTGTGAGCGAATGAACTCTAGGGAATGTAGGAATGGACTAGATGATCACATGATGCATGAGTACATAAGTTAAGACATGTAGACTATATGGAATGTAAACATATATGAAAATGAACTACGGAACACAATTCACATTGAGTAAGTGCGAAGTATCATATAGATAGGTGGACTAACATAGCAATGAGTACACATATGAAATATGAGAAAGTGAAGCACTTGAAACATGGCCAGAAAAGCTATAAGGCCTGTAATATTTATATAAGTAGGCTACCAGGCATATAAATTATATAGAAATGGTTTGTGATGCATATGACATGTCAACAAGTGTTATGTGATTAATATAACCCACGAGCACTAATTTTGCCCATATCATGTGATCAATTAGCCTGCAGTACCCACACAATATGGAAAAGTGACAGGTGGAAGGTAACCAGTGCAATAAATAATATGTAGGGAAAGGTCCTACAAAAACATATGCCAATAAACAAGGGTGCTCCAAAGCGGATAACACTTACATGAAAGAATTCTATGTCATTAGGCAACATGTGAGAAAGTAATCCATAAAGGACAAATTTCATACAAATATATGAGTTATAGAACATGTAGCATATATGATTATATATCAGACCATCTTTGGAAGATATCCTATAGAACTACTCTTTATTATTTAAGGGAAAAAAACACTGTCTTAAGAGTTAGGTTACAGATGGATAATTATGCTCATATTTCTTACTCACCTCAAAGAACATACAGTTGATTTCCCAATATACTCTCTTCAATTCCTTGGAATTCTTATAGATGTTCTTTTATTGGGGCTTTGCTTCCCCTCAAGGTCAATATATATACCTCAGTTAAGATAGAAAAAGAAAATCCTCAATACTTCATTTTTGGAGTAGAAGTGTGAGATCAAATTTGCCTTCATCACTAGCTTGTGTTATATCATGCTCAATTCCTGGTGCCCTTTGAGGGTCGAAATATAAAATAATTAGCAAAGATTGGATGCACCATATAACATGAAAACTAATAATATTTAGACGTCTGGTACCTACAAAGTTATATCATCATTCATACAATCTGAGAGTGCTCCCTTTGGACTTAACTAGATAGAGGTCTGTCCATACAAATATTTATTTAAAAAAAAAACAAGTTAGGGTGCTCCAACACTTTACTCACGCAATATAGCAAATAATAACAACTAGCATATGATCAATTTTTCCTCTCCCTTAACTAGACTATGATTGATGAATTACTGCATGCATATATTAAATAAATCTTGTAATAGCTCTATTCAATTTGAGGGAAGTCAATACATGTGTATGATGCTATACTTCTCTTTTGTACTGATGATGTGGGTGAACTAGGCCCATGTATCTTCTATCTAGGTAGCCTTTCTATTCACCTATTTTTTCTTGTTGTTATCAAGACTTCAATCAATACTAAACTGACTTCTCTGTCAAACAAAGGTTCAGAAAGTCGTTCCCAGGTGCCCTATTACAACTCGTTAGAGTTGAAAAATTGATAACATTTTCTTGCCTCATACACTTAGGAATCACTATGTCGTAATTACCTATCTCACTCCTTTATAGCATCATCATATCACTCTTACTCCTGTGTCCCCTCTCTCAAACTTCATTCTCACATGCTGCTTATCTAAAAAGTACCTTTTAATCAAAACTAGTTGCTTCATGAACTCTGATCCCACTATGTATAACCTGATTAATTACAACTTAGGTCTAAACAATCAATTTTCCTTTTGTTAACCTTACCCTTTAGTCACATCTAGATTCAATGTAACCAAAACATAGATCATAATAGGATCTGCCATACATATATAATTTTCAGCAATTGTCACACTTATCCGTAGTTTTATAACCATGAAAAGAATACAAATGTTACTAGTACTTATTCGGGGTTGTTGGCATATACCATATAAATGCCAAACATTAACATACTCGTGAGGACATACAATGATAATTTGAGCCTTGCCACCCAATTAGGGGTATCTCTAGCAACACTATTGCACTGATACATCATCCTATAAAATTGAGAAACTGGTTTAACTACATCAATTTTCAGAACTTGTGTAACGCCGAGAAATATATGTATATCGAAGACTAAGAAAAAGTGTCCTCTATAGAAATATATACTATTAGTATGGAGGATATATAGAACTCAAGAGCTGGTTACATCCTCCTAAAAAGATGTGCCTGGAAATGCTACATGTAACTAGGAAACAAATCTTTTTTAACCAACATGATGCAAATGGTACCAATACAACTTTAGATGCAAATAACACAAAAGCCTTTACAACTTAAATGGTCGAATAGAATGAGCTCAATCTACTCAAACTTTTGGTAACTTGAGGTCCTTTCTCTATGTCACATGCGGAAACTTTAAAAACTGTTAACCTTAACCATATTTAATATGAATTGCATGATCCGGTACAACTGGAAATTTGATTCTTTACTTCGCTCTATCGCACTATCATGATTATGAAAGAAGGTAACTTTCCTAAATGCCGAAGCAGCCCCCTAATTATAAATGTGGCACGCAACACATTCATAACTAAGGCTCTACTAGACAAGACTTTGTAGACTGCCTAGGACGAACTGCTCTAATACCACTTTTATTACACCCCAACTTTAGGTGAGGCGGACATGTACCCTATCCACACATGCATTAAAGTAACCTATGATGAGAAAGTAAACTATTATGCAGATTGCTGATGTAAAGCTTTATATACAACACAGGTTGACTAGCTAAACCAATACATGTGACAAGTGAAACTATAATTACAGATAATAGCTTTACAATGTCTACTAATCCTCTATTGGAATCGATGCTATGAAAATACACATAGTAAAGACTCGGCAAAGCCCCGAATCAACCTAGAATTCACCAACAACATTTGAGTATCATGTTCTTCTATAGGGGAGATCTACTTTTGAATACTTGCACCTGCAACATGAAATGCAGCGCCCCAATAAGGGACATTAGTACGAAAGAATGTAATAAATATGTAAGGCATAATACAACCATATGTGACATGAGATATCAAGTGAAACAAAATACCAATAGATAAGGATTAGAAACCACCTTTGCTAATACTAGTGGAATTTTGTGTTTTGCATTCTTTTTATTACTTTTGTGTGCATTATAATTTTTGTAAGCCCTATGATACAAATGACCAACTGATCACTGGTAGGAGAGGATACCCATGCTAGGAATTTTAACCCCTGGGATGTTGTCCTCATAATTCAACAAATTGGGGTCGGCCCATACTAGGCCTTCGCCCCTGAGCTGCCACCCTTCCATACCAATTGGGATCAGCCTATTCTAGGCTTTTGCCCCTGTGATTCCACCCACTTATATTAATTGGTATTCGCCCATACTACGCTATCGCCCCTGTGCAGCCACCCTTCTATACCGATTGGGATCGATCCATGCTAGTTTTTTCCCCTGGGCTGCCACCTATAATTATGAAAATTTCTTCATCTAGACTTTTTTTAATCTTTGAGATTGTTTCTTTGATGTTCATAACTTTTTTGAGACTGTATTTTGGATAATCATAAATCTTTTTTTTTGATAATAACTCATTTGGTATTAATGTTATGGTGGTCATAATCATTGTTGAGATATGGAACTATGAACCAGTAGTAGAAGACATACAATATGGACTAACGATAATGACAATGTCGTAAGAAGCAAACGTAACACCAACATAATACTTCTTCTATGACTTAATACAAATTTTTGACATCACAAATTGAAGCACATACGAGGTGAATACATATAACTTTTAGCCAAGAGATTTGAACTCTATATGATAGCCAAATACTCACCAACTAATATCAACGACAAGGTATACATGAATGTGGAACCAAGGAAGAATGTGGACAAATTCAACTTAAGGCCGGATACATATTCCAAGTAAGTTCATACATATAAATGTACAATAGAGGAAGTAGACATCTTATGAGGCAACATACTAGTCTACCACAATTGGAGTAATAACCAATAAAGGGAACACATGAACATGTGAAAAGACGACATATATGATGGAATTGACTATTGAAACAAGTTGGTAAGATATAGCCAGATCATGCATGCATCCTATAATCATATATATCATGTGTAATCAAGGATCACTTTGACTTATATAAGGGAAATACGTGCCAGGGGTACTTTGAAAATGAAACAAGAATAAACCTTGCATGCTAACACTTGGTAGAGAAAACACACACATTTAGTAATAAACTCATAGTAGAGTGCTCACTTTAATTCTTTAGGGAGTACGAGCTGCATTTATGGATCAGTCACTACCAAGAGCACTTAGAAAGCTTACAAGTGTTGAATTCATGCCAAGGAAATAGGAAATTGAATAGCCTTACATATTTTGCTGCACAACAATGGATATCACAATGAGTTAACCATCTTCCTTTAATATTATTTATCTACAATGGAGTATATAATAAAAACTAATATTATTTTCTAATCAAGTTTGAGCGACTTGATCAGACCAAAATAGTAATTGGCAGTATATCTATAATTGATCTCATCTGGAGTTCTTCCCATCCATTTTCACCTAATCATTTTTATAAGGTCCTCCAACCCCCCCCCCCCCAGGCTTCATCATGACTAGAAAACACTATTAAAGGAATGGTAGTAAGTAAGTTCATGCAACACTCAATTAAGTGGTGTATCTCTATATTTCAATGTTCTATCCTCTAACAACTTTTCATGACTTCTCTACATATCCAGCCATACCCTCTTATTTTTTTGATACACAAAACAGTCCTGATGCCTCACAATTTAGAAATAGCAATATGGACTCATGACATTTGATCAAAATCCTATGAATTCCAACTAACATTTAGATTCTCAAAAGAATCTCACAATCAAAATTAAAGGGGACTCCACTCCCTGTATGTCCCAACAAGCACCTCCTTCCTGAACATTCACCAAGCTCACACCATATAGAGGTAACACTCAACAGTTCAGTAACACATAAAAAAAATTTCAAAAAATGTAAGAACAAGAGAGGGATGAAAATTTCCATAGCTTACCTTGCTTGACAGAAACCTCAATTGCCAAGACTTGGATTTCTCAAGGTTTAGGGTGTCCTTTTCCCCTTACCTTAATGTTAATTCATATTCTTCACTGGAATTCCTTAAGATGGAGATGTTATACGCACTTCTACTTTAAAAACAAATGTTTCCTTCAGATTCTAATGGTTGAAGCTGTGGAACAAAGCTCTTTGGAGCTTCTATGGTTTTCCTTTGAAGTAATTTTCTTGAAAATAAGTGAAGAGCGAGAGATGATAAGCTTGAGTTCTTTGAGGTCCCTTTTGGACGTTTTCACTATAAAAATTGGAGAAATAACATGGTCCCTTACTTTTAAGAAAGAAGGTGCATCACCTTTTTTAGTTTCTGCCACATGTTTTTACGTAGCTGCATCAACTACTTGCTCTTTTAACTTAAATTCAGTCCACTTATTCTAAGTAGGTGCATCACTTACTTGATCCTTTAAAATTTAGTCCACTAATTCTAAGTAGGTGCATCATCTACTTGCTCCTTTTATATTAAAATTCAGTCCACTAATTCTATGTAGGTGCATCACCTACTTGCTCTTTTCACATAAAATGCAGTCCGCTAATTCTAAGTAGGTGCATCACCTACTTGTCACCTACTATCATAGTTTTTTAGTCAAGCAAGAACTTCAATTATTTTACACCATTTCCCTGACCTTAAATTTTTTACAAGACCATAGCACTAATACACACTTGATCACTTTTACTTTTACATGGAATACCACCTTTTACTATCCCGAGTTGAATCATTTTTGAGTTCAATTATTTGTATATGTGTTGGAAGGCACGGGGCATTACAACTTCAAACATATTCTATTGTCACTAGTCACATAGAAAACCGAGTCCATAAGTATACCACAAGGAAATTTTTAAGCGACATATACATAGAACTAGTTCATGTGGAATATGGGGTGTTATAGGCAAGCAGCATTGTGTGCTTCAGGCGAGCGACTTATGCCAATGGCAAGTGGCATAGGCCAGGTGACATTGGTCGTTGCGATCGTGGCTTGTCCACATCACTTAGTCGACATCATGTGTGGACCCATCGCATCGGTCGTGGCCTGTGCACATCACTCAGCGATTGTGAGTTTAGCCTCCGTCATCACGCTTATTCTTCACAAAGCCAGTCGATATTGGGCGTGGGGTGCTCGCATTGGTTATAGCATGCGTAATACACAACTGAGGTTCGTCCGGGGGCTTCCCATATCGCCATGGCTTGTGCACTTCTCCGCTAGTGGACTTCCCGTATCGCCTTTGGCCTGCACACAATGGTTAGCCAATAACGGGCATTGTCTTCCCTCATCACCCTTGACCTTCAAAAAATGGCCAGCCGACATCAGGCATAGTGTGGCCTAACCAAATCACCTATGGACTGCACACAATGGTCAGCCGATGTCGGACATAGTTCTCTTGCATTGCCTTTGGCCTGAACACAATGGCCAACTGAAGTCGGATGTGGGCTGCCACGATCGTCCACACCCTGCACACATCCGTATACCGATGTTGAACGTGGACTAACAACATTGTCCATAGCCTACACATCGACCTGTTGATATCATGCATGGCCTTCTAGAATCATCTTTGGCTTGCACACGATGGTCAACCGACATCGGACGTGGCCTTTCTACTTCACCTTTGTCCTTCACAGAATGGCCAGCTGACGTTGGATGTGGTAAGCCCGCATTGCCTTTGGCCTATACACAACGGACAGCTGACGTCAGATGTGGATTACACCTATCCTTTGTAGCCTACACACATCGGTCAGCCAGTCGAACATGGACTACCAGCATCATCTGTATCCTTCACACATTGGTCTGCAGACGTCGGGCGTGGCCTACCAGAATTGTCCATAGCCTTCACACACCGGTCTACTAACGCCTAATGGGGCTTAGACGCATCGCCTATGGCCTGCACATTTCGGTTAGTCGACATCAGATGTGCCTACCTGCATCGTCTATGGCCTGCATTTATTAGACGAGCGACGTCGCATGCGAAGACATTGATCGAAGTCTAATCGACAACATGTATATGTCCATGCCGTACAAAATCCAAAGAGTGAGAAACACCGTTCTTGCATAATAACATATTCACCTATTTTCCATCCTCTATTTTTAACGTTTCCATTTCACATGGTTCATTTGTACAAATTTTATTGCATTTACGGTTTGTACGATATCGAAACATATTTTATTGTTCAAATATGTACTCTATGATTATTTTCACATGTTTAGAAGTACTTTCGAGCATTTTCATATTTTCTAAATTTTATTTTTTTTGAAAAAAATTATCGTCTTTTATTTTTTAAGTGACATTATAAAAACTAAAACATAACAAATTAATGAATTCATGGTTACTATATTTATTTGTGCATTTGTGGCGTTAATTTTATAATTTTTTCATATTTTTTATTTATTAATTACCCATTTTCGGGATTTACCGTACAAAAAAAATTAAAATGATTCTTGAGTTTTTTAAATTAAAATTACTACATTTATTTGTTAATTTTTGGCGTTAATTTTAATTTTTTTTTTCATTTTTTTATTAATGAATTACCCATTTTCTGGATCTAGCAAAACAAATAAAAATTTTAATAAATTGTTGAATTTAAGGTTACTACATTTATTTTTTTAATTTTTGCATTAATTTAATATTTCTTAAATATTTTTCCTATTATGTATTCATGAATTAACTATTCTCAAGATTTACTGAACAAAAATAATAATTTAAAAAAAATGAAATTATTGAATTTGAGGTTATTATATTTATTTTTGACGTTTTGGCATTAATTTTATATTTTTTAATATTTTTCCTATTTTTGATTAAGGAATTCCCCATTATTGAGATTTACCGAACAAAAATAAAAATTAAAATAGTTGTTGAAATTGATAATTTAAAGTTACTATGCTTATTTGCGAATTGCTAGAGTTAATTATAAATTTTTTTTTATAGTTTTCCTATTTATTATTCTATAATTACCTACTTTCGAGATTTACAAAACAAAAATTAAAATATAAAAAAATAACGAAATTGTTGAATTTAAGATTACTATATTTATTTATGAATTTTTGCGTCATTTTTATATTTTTTCCATATTTTTTCTATTTTTTATTCATCAAATACACATTTTTGAGATTTACAGAACAAAAAAATACAAAAAAAAATTAATGAAATTGTTCATATAAGAATATGTGAATTTTTGGCTATATTTTTATATTTTTTCATATTTAAATTATATTTTACTAATTAATTACTCAAATAAAAAAAATGTTGAAAACATTTTTTATATATATATAAAAAGTTATTTGTGGAAGCTAATGTGTGTTTGTACCTTAGAACGTGCATATTTGGGTTATGCATATTCGTTACGACTCTCTAGAAAAAATGATTTCTACTCCTCAAGTTAGAATTTGCGTCATAGAATCAAGAACTCCAAGTGGGCCACGCATCGGACGTGGCATGTAAGCATCTGGCAAGCGTCATTGGCCAACTACACGTGGCATCAACCAAAGCATGAACATATCAGACGTGGAATGTGTGCATCAAGCAAGTGACGTCGACTAATTGTATATGGCATCAAGCAATTTCTGCACGCATCAGACGTGGCATATGCACATCTATAAAGCGACATCAATGTCGACCAACAGCAAGTAGCATCATCTGTAGCCAGTGTGTATTAGGCAAGCAACGTCGACCAACGACATGCAACATCAGCCAAGGACTGCACGCATGACTGGTGATGTTTGTTCATCAACTGGGTGACATCAACATTGGAAAATGGCAGGTAGTATAATCCAAGGCTTGTGCGCTTCTGGCAAGCGACGCCGGCCAACGCCAAGCGGCATCGGCCAAGCAACATTGTTTGTGGTCCGCCCGCGTCGTTCGTGGCCAGTGCACATCGCTCAGCCGATGTTGATCGTGGCCTGCCCGCATCAGCCATGGCTTGCAGTGCACATCTCAGTCGACGTCGGCCGTGCATTGTGGAACATCGGCGTCAGCCGACGACAGGCAACATCAACTAAGGCATGTGTGCTTCGAGTAAGCGACTTCAGCCAACAGCAAGCAGAATCAGCCATGCAACATTGGCCATGGTTCCCCCGCATCGGCAATGACTTGTGCACATCGCTTAGCCAACGTCGGGCATGGACTGGCCGCATTGAATGTGGCTTGTGCACATCACTTATCAATCGTGAGGTTTGGCCTTCCCGTATTTCCCTTATCTTCCACCAAAAGTCCAGCCGACGTTGGAAGTGAGGTTCCTGCATCGGCCTTAGCCTATACAATACTAAACTAACGTCGTCTTTGGACTGCCCATATCTATCGTGGCTTGCGCACATCGCACAGCCATCGCGGGCGTGGACTGCACACATTACCTTTTGCCTTTACAAAATTGTCAACCGACATCATGTGTTTCCTGACCTCATCGCCTTTGTCCGGCACACAATAATCAGCTGACGTCAGGCGTGGCCTACCCATATTACCTTTGTACTGACAATAATGGTGAGTCAATGTCGGACGTGGTTTGCCTGCATTTCCTTTGGCCTGCACACGACGGTCAAGAGATGTCAAAAGTGGGCTACCAAGATCGTCTGCAGCCCACAAACATTGTTATGCCGACGTTGAATGTTGCCTGATAGCATCGTCCATATCTAAAACACATCAGACATCTAACATGGACTGCTAACATCATTCGTAGGCTGTACAAATTGATATGTTGACATCGGATGTGAACTACCAGCATCGGTCATAGCCTGCACACATCGGTCTACAGAAGTCGGGCAACAGCAGATAGAATCAGCCAAGTCATGCAAGCATCTTATGTGGCATGTGAAGATTCGGCAAGCGATGTGGCACAATGGCATGCGGCTAGAGACAAGTCCTGCACACACAGACATGGAATGCTCATATTTGACAAGCAATGTCGGCCAATGAAATGCATATCAGCCAAATCCTTCATGCAATGAAATGGGATGTGCAAATCTAGGAATAGATGTCGGTAAATCGATATTGAGTCTTGCTATCCCCGATCACCTTTGACCAGCATAATATGGCTAATCGACGTCGGGCGTGGCCTGCCCATATAGCATTTTATCTACACATAATGGTAAACCAACATTGGACATAGTCTACCTGCATCATTTGGCCTACACGCAATGGTCAGCCAACACCACACATGGTCTGTTCGCATTGCCTCTGGCCTGCACAAACTGGTCAGTTGACGTCATGCATAGGAAGGCGGGATAATTCTTAGTCGGTACACATTGAGCAAGGGACTTCAAACAACGACAGGAAGAATCTACCAAGGCCCACATGCATGAGTTTTAGCGTGTGTGCGTCGGTTGGCGACATCGACATCGAGCAACAATAGGTAGCATCTTCCAAGGCCTATGAAGTTTGGGAAAGCGTCATGGGCCGACGCAAGCAACATCAACAATGCAAAGTTGGTCGTGGACCGCTATCATCGGTTGGGGCCTTTGCAAATCATGTATCTGATGTTGGTCGTGGACTGCCTGCATCGGCTATGGCTTGTGATCATCGCTCAGTAATTGTCGGGCGTGGGTTACCACCATCGCCATTGTGCTGCACACAACGATCAACTAATGTTGTGTGTTGACTGCCCGCATCACCTCTGGCATGCACACAATGGTCAACCAACCTCGAGCATCGCATGTGAGCATCACCTTTGTCCTGCACGTATGGTCAACCGACGTCGGACATGGTTAGACCGCATCGCCTTTGTCCAGCACATAACGATCAACCAACGTCGGACATGGATTGCTTACATCGTCCGCGGCTTGCACATAACGGTATGTCGACGTCAAACGTGGCCTGGCAGCATCATCCGTAGCCTACACACATTAGTCTGTCGACATCTAATATGGCCTGCCAACACCATTAGTTGGTTTCACGTATTGGTCTGTCAATGTTAGATGTGTCCTTTCAGAAATGTCCATATCCTACACACATCATATGTTGGCCAACAACATGCTGCATTAGCCAAGGCATGCACACATGTTACGTGGCATGTGCGCATCTGGGAAGCAACGTTTGCATTGGCGTGTGGATATAGCCAAGCCTACACGCACAGATGTGGAATGTGCATATCTAGAAAGCGACATCGTCCAATGAAATGCCACATTAGGCAATGCTTTCATGCACAGATGTGGCATGTGCGCATCTACCAAGCAATGTTGTCCAACGACATGCAACATCATATATAATCTGCACGCATCAGCCATGTCGTGTGTATCGACTTCGAGACATCGATCATGTCTTGAATACTTAGTCCAAGCAACACTAGCCAACGACAGGAAGCATTAGCCAAGGTCTTCACACATCTTACATGGTTTGTATGCATGGAAAGTGAAGTCGAACAACGACATGCGGCATCATCCAAGGTATGCAGAATCATCCAAGGCATGCACACATAAATCATGGCATGTGTGCATCCGTTAGGTGACATCGACGTTGGCCAATGACAGGCACCATTATCCAAGGATTGTGCGCTTCAGACAAGAGATGTCAGCCAAAGACAGACAATATTAGCCAAGGCATGCACACATTTGACATGAAATGTTTGCATCTGGAAACCGATATTTTCCAAAGAAATGCAGCATCAGCCAAGGCCTGCACGCAACGGTCGTGGCGAGTGTGCATCGGTTGCGCGACATTTGCATCGGCCAACTTCGAGCACTTTTAGACAAGGTATGTGCATTTCGGGCGAGTGGCGTTATCCAACGACATGCTTTATAAACCAAAGCATGCACACATAAGTCGAGGCATCTACTCATAGGCAAAGTGACTTCAGCGTCGTTTAACAACATGCATCATCCGCCTGGGTTTGTGTTTCAGAACAAGATACATCGACAATCAGCAAGTGGAATTGTCCGGCGACATTGGTTGTGTCCTGTGCACATCGATCAGCCAGCATCGAGTGTGGATCGACTACATCGAGTGTGGACTCTTCACATCACTCAGAGGTTGTCAGGCTTGGCCTTCCAGCATCGCCTTTTGCCTGCACACCACGGACAATCGATTTTGAAAATGTGCTACCCGCATTGGCCGTAGCCTGTTCATTGCTTAGTCGACGTCGGCCATGGACTACCTACATCGTCCGTGGATTGAGCACATCGATCAATAATCATTGAGCATGGACTGCCCGCATCGCCCTTGGCCTAGAAAAAATGGTCAAGCAACATCAGGCGTTGGCCCGTCGCCTTTGGCTTGCACAATAGTCACTGGACATCGGCGTGGCCTTCCATCATCGCCTTTGGCTTGAACAATGTTGTCAACCAACATCGATTATGGCCTTCATGTGTCGCCTTTGGCCTGCACACAACGGTCAGCTGACGTCGGACATAGCCTGCAACTATCATCTGCGGCTTATTTATACCAATTTCAATATGTTTGGGGTTTATACGATATCAGAACATATTTTATTTGCACAAATACTTACTCTAAGATTATTTTCAGGTATTTAGAAGTACTTGCTAGCATTTTCATATTTTTCTGACTTGTAGTTTTTTTTAAAATTTATTTCTGAAGTTTTTTATTTTTTACGTCACATTTTAAAATTTTAAATTTATAAATATTTGAATTTAAGATTACTATATTTATTTGTGAAATTCTGGGGTTAATTTTATAATTGTTTTATATTTTTTTATTAATCAATCACCCATTTTCGGGATTTCCTGAACAATTATAAAAATTAAAAAAAATGTTTAAATTATTGAAATTAAGGTTAATATATTAATTTATGAAATTTTGGGTTAATTTTCTATCATTTGTTTTTCATATTTTCCTTTTTTTTTTATAGATTAACAATTCATTGTGGAGATGTACCGAACATAAATAAAAATTAAATAAAATGTTGAAATTGTTGAATTTAACTCTACTATATTTATTTTTGAATTTTTGGCGTTAAAACTGAATTTTTTTTCAATATTTTATCCTTTTAATCAATGAATTACCCAATTTCAAGATTTACCAAACAAAAAGAAAAATAAAAAAAATTGATGAATTTGATGTTACTATATTTATTTATGAATTTAGGCATTATTTTTTTTATTATTATTATTTGTCTATATTTTAGTCATGAATTATCCATTTTCTAAATTTACCAAACAAAAATAAAAATTTAAGAAAATTTTTGAAATTTTTGAATTTAAGGTAATTAGATTTATTTATGAATTTTCGGTGTTAATTTTAATTTTATTCATACTTTTTTATTCATCAATTACTTATTTTATAGATTTACCAAATAAAAAAATTGAAATTATTGAATTTAAGATTAGAATATTTATTTGTCAATTTTTGGCATTACTTTTATATTTTTTTCATATTTGTCCTCTCTTTTATTAATCAATTACTCATTTTCAAAATTAACCGAAAAAAATTAAAAAACTATTATGGAAACTATTTTTTTATTTATATAAAAATTTTATTTGTGGGAGCTAATGTGTGTATGAATCTCAGAACATGCATTATTGGGTTGTAAATGTTCATTATGAATCTCTAGAAAAATGACTTCCACTCCTCTAAGTCAAAATCCACGCCTAGAAATCAAGAGCTTCAAGTAGGCCAAGCATCGTCAGTAGCCAGTGCGCATCAGGAACGCGATGTTAGCCAACGACAGGCATCATCATCAAGTCTTGCATGCATGAGCCATGGAGTGTGCGCATAGGCTAGGCGATATTCGCATCAGGCAATGGCAAACAGCATTAGCCAGGGCTTCTGCGCTTCAAGCAACCGATGTCGGCCAATGACAAGCGGCATCCGCCAACAAACATCGGTCATGGACGGCCTTTATTGGTCATGACTTGTGCACATCACTCAGCGGACGTTGGTCGTTAACTGCCCATATCGGCTAAGGCTTGTGCATATCGTTCAATCATTTCAAGCGTGGACTACTCCATTGCCCTTTTCCTGAACACAACGGCAAACTGATGTTGGGCATGGCCTGCCTGCATCGGTTTAGCCTGCACATAATGATCAGGCGTGGCCTGCCCGCAACACCTTTGCACTACACACAATGTTCAGTCAAACGTGGTGTGCCCCTATTCCCTTTGGCCTTCACAAAATTGTTCATTGATGTTGGATGTGGGCTGCAAACATTGTAGGCAGCTTGCACACATCGGTGTGGTGACATCGAACATGGATTGACAACATCATTTGTAGCCCGGACAGGTCTACCGACGTCAAATGTGGCCTGACAACATCGTTCCTAGCCTTCACACACTGGTCTGCCAACGTCAGATATGGCCTGCCACCATCATCCATAGGCTGCACACATCAGTCTATAGATGTCAGCCAATGGCATGCAGAATCACCCAAGGCTTGCATGCATCTGACGTGGTATGTACACATCTAGAAAGCGAAATTGATCAATAGCATGCATCTTCAACCTAATCGAGCACGCACACACGTGGAATGTGCATATCTTGCAAGCGATGTCGGCCAATGGTATGCGAAATAAGCCAAGGCCTACATTCACGAATGTGGCATGTGCGCATCTGTCAAGTGACATTGGCCAACGACATGCAACATCACCCAAGGATGCACACATCACCTATGTCGTGTGCACATCGATTATGCAACTTCAGTCATGGTATGAGTGAATCGGCTAGGAGACATCATTTATGTTTTGTGCGCATCGGCCAAGCAACACTGACCAATAGATGAAAGCAACAACCAATGCCTACATGCATCAGTCGTGGTGTGTACATATCGACTCGTCTACATCAATAATTGCCAGCGCGCATCGTCCAGGAGACATTGAATAATGGGAGACAACATCAGCCAAGGTCTGCATGCATCATCCATGGCGTGTGTGCATCGACTGGGCGACATCGATCCTAACCTACATGCATCGTCCAGACAATTTTCGGCAACGACATGATGCATCATCCAAGGTCTTCACGCATCTAACAAGGAATGTGCGCATCAGGCAAGTAACGTTGGCCTTTCTAGGTCATACCAATTCAACCAGCGATTTTCGACAAGTACCTGCATGCATAATCTAGGCATCATCAACTAACGGCAGACAACATCAACAAAGGCTTGCACGCATCAGCTATGGCGTGTGCGCATCGATTGGAAACATCGATCGTGACTTGCATGCATCGGCGAGGCAATGTCAGCCAACGCTAGGTTGTATCAACCAAGGTCTTCACGCATCAAACATGGCATGTGCGCATCTGGCTAGCAACATTGGCCAATGAAATGCAGCATCAACTGAGGCATGCACACATCGGTTGTGGGGTGTGTGCATCGGCTGGGTGACATTTACATCGTTCAATATCAGCCTAGGCTTGTGTGCTTCAGGCGAGCGGCAATGGCCAACGGTAGGCAACATCAGCCAAGGCGTGCAAGCATCAGCCGTGGCATTTCCACATCGAAAGGGAAACATCGACGTTCTCAAATGCAGGAAGCATCATTGTGTGCTTCAAGCAAGCGACTTCAGCCAATGACAAGAGGCATCGGCTAGGAGACATTGGTTCTTGCAATCGTGGCTTCTCTACATCGTTTAGCCGACATCATGTGTGGACCCTCCGCATCGATCGTGAACTGCGCACATCACTCAGTGGTTATTAGGTTTGGCCTTCACACATCGCCCTTATTCTTCACAAAGCATCAAGCTGATGCCGGACGTGGGGTGATCGAATTGGCTATTGCGTGCACAACACTCAGCTAATGCCGTCCATGGACTCCCCGTATCGATCGTGGACTATGCACAATGCTCTGCCATTCTCGAGAGTGGAATTACCGCATCGCCTTTGGCCTGCACACAACGGTGAGCCAATAACAGTTATTGTCTTCGCGCATCGCCTTTTGCCTTCACACAATGGCCAGTCGACGTCAGGCATGACGTGCCCTTCCCAGATCACCTTTGCAGTTCACGCAATGGTCACCCGATGTCAGACATGATTTACCTGCATTTCCTATGGCCTTCACACAATGGTCAACAGACGTCTGATGTGGGCAGCCAGGATCGTCCGCACCCTGCACACATTGGTATGCCAATGTTGAATTTGGCATACAATTATCGTCCGTAGCCTACACACATAGGTTTGCCAATGTCGGGCGTGGCCTTCCAGCATCATCATTGGCTTGCACAAAATGGTCAACCGACGTCGGATGTGGCCTTCCTGCTTCACCTTTGTCCTACATACAATGGTCAGCCGACGTCGAATGTGGCCTGCCCGCATGGCCTTTGTCCTACACACAGAGGGTAGCTGATGTCGGAAGTGGATTGTACCTATACTTAATAGTCTGCACACATTGGTGAGCCAACGTCGGACTTGGCATACCTGCATCAACTATATCCTGCACACATTGGTCTAATTACACCTGACGTGGCCTAGACACATCGCTTTCGGCCTACACACTTCGATTAGTCGATATTGGATGTGTCTACCCGCATCATCTGTGGCTTGCATTTCTTAGACGAACCACAGTGCATGCAGCGACATTGATCAAGGTCTAACCGAAAACATGTTGATGTCCATGCCATACAAAATCCAAATAGTGAGAAACACCCGTCTTGCAAAATAACAGATTCATCTATTTTCCATCTTCTTTTCTCAAACTTCCCATTTCACATGGTTCATTTGTAATAATTTCATTACATTTACGGTTCGTACGATATTAAAACATATTTTATTTGTTCAAATATCTACTCCATGATTATTTTCACATATTCAGAAGTACTTTCGAGCATTTTCATATTTTTCAGACTTCTATTTATTTTTAAAAATTATTTTTACCGTTTTTTTTTACGTCACATTTTAAAAATGAAAATTGATAGAATATTGAATTCAAGATTACTAATTTATTTGTGAATTTTTGGCGTTAATTTTATCATTTTCATATTTTTAATAATTAATTACCCATTTTCGGGACTTACCATTTAAAAAAAAGTTAAAACAATTGTTGAGATTTTTGAATTTAACATTACTACATTATTTGGTTATTTTTGGCGTTAATTTGAATTTTTTTTTTTATTAATGAATTACCCATTTTAGGGATCTAGCGAACAAAAAAGAAAATTTATAAAAAAAATTGTTGAATTTATGGTTACTAGATTTATTTTTAAATTTTTGGCATTAATCTTATATTTCTTATATACTTTTCCTATTATTTATTCATAAAATACCTATTCTCGCGATTTACTGAACAAAATTAATAACTTTTAGAAAAATTGTTGAAATTTTTCAATTTGAGGTTACTATATTTATTTTTGACTTTTTGGCATTAATTTTATATTTTTTTATACATTTCCTATTTTTATTAAGGGATTCCCCATTTTGAGATTTATCGAACAAAATTAAAATTAAAAAAAGTTGTTGAAATTTATAAATTAAAGTTACTATGTTTATTTGGGAATTATTGGCGTTATTTATATGTTTTTTTTCATAGTTTTCCTATTTCTTGCTATTGAATTACCTACTATTGGGATTTACCGAACAAAAATAAAAATTTAAAAAATAATGAAATTGTTGAATTTAAGGTTACTATATTTATTTGTGAATTTTTGGCATTATTTTTATGTGTTTCTTTTCATATTTTCCCTTTTTATATTTATCAATTACACATTTTTGAGATTTACCAAACAAAAATAAAAATTAAAAAATTAATGAAATTGTTGAATTTAAAATAACTATATTTATTGGTGAATTTTTGGCGTTATTTTTATATTTTTTCATATTTAAATTATGTTTTATTAATATTTACTCATTTTCGGGATTAATAGTAAAAAACAAAAAAATTGTTGAAAACTATTTTTTATATATAAAACATTATTTGTGGAAGCTAATGTGTGTTTTTACCTTAAAACATGCATATTTGGGTTGTGCATGCTTGTTATGAATCTCTTGAAAGACACGATTTCTACTTCTCTAAGTTAGAATTTGCGTCGTAGATTCAAGAGCTCAAAGTGGCCCACATATCGGACGGTGCATGTGGGCATCTGGAAAGCGCTTTTGGCCAACTACACGCGGCATCACCAAGGCCTGAACGCATCAAACATGGAATGTGTGCATCAAGCAAGTGACGTCGACTAATTTTTTGCGGTATCAACTAACGTATGCACGCATCAGACGTAGCATATGTACATCTATCAAGCGACATCAATGTAAACCAACAGGAAGTAGTATCGTCTATAGCCAGTGCGCTTTGTGCAAGTAACGTCGACCAACGACAGGCAACATCAGCCAAGGATTGCACGCATGACGAGTGGCGTATGTTCATCGACAGGGCGATATCAGCGTTGGAAAACGGCAGGTAGCATAAGCCAAGGTCTATGCACTTCGGTCAAGTGACGCCGGCCAACGGCGAGCGACATCGGCCAAGCGATATTATTCGTGGTCTGCCCGCATCAGTCATGGCCAGTGCAGATCGCTCAGCCGATGTTGATCGTGGACTGCCCCCATTGCCTTTGGCATGTACGTAACGGTCAGTCGATGTCGGGCGTGCATCACATGGCAATATCGCCTTCCGCCTGCACATAACGGTAAACCAACGTCGGGCGTTGCTTTCACACTCTGGTCAGCCCACGTCAGACGTGATCTACCAGCATTGCCATTGGCTTGCACACAAAGGTCAGTTTACGTGAAACGTGGGTTGCCAGAATCGTCTGCAACCTACACGCATCAATCTCCCAACGTTGAATGTGGCTGGAAAATATCATTTGTAGCCTGCACACATCAGTCTTCCAACGTCAAACGTGGATTGCTAGCATTATTTTTATCATTCACATATCGGTGTTCCAACGTTGGATGTGGCTTGCCAACATCTTCTGTAGCTAGAACACATCGTTCTGCAGATGTCGGCCAATGACATGTAGCAATTGCCAAGGCTTGCATGCATCTGGTGTGGCATGTGCGCATTTGGCAAGCGACGTCGGCCAGTGGCATGCAGCTTCAGCCAAGGCCTACACGGATGGACATGGAATGTTCATATATGGAAACTGACACCAATGGCATGTGACATCAACCAAGGCCTGCATGAACGAACGTGGAATGTGTGCATCTGGCATGCGATGTTGGCCAATTGAATGCATTATCAGCCAAGGACCGCACACATTAACCGTGTTGTGTGCATATCGGCTGGGCGACTTCTGTCGTGGCCTGAGCACATAGGCCAGGCAACATCAGATGTGGCCAATGCACATTGGCGAACGATAGGCAGCAACAGCCAAGGCTTGCACGCATAAGTCGTGGTGTGTGCATCGTTTAGGCAACATCGGTCGTGGCCTGCACCCATAAACCGGGCGACATTGACCAATGGCAGGCATCATCTTTTGAGGCTTACATGAATTAGCTATGGCGTGTGCGCATCGATTGGGCGACACTGGACTTGGCCTTCACGCAGCAGTCAGCCGATGTCGGACGTGCCTTCCCGCATCGGCCTTGCCCTGCACTCAATAATCAGCAGCCGTCGAATGTGGCCTACCTGATCACCTTTGGCCTTCACACAACGGTCAGCTGATGTCAGACGTCTGCTGCACCTATTGTCTGTGGCCTGCACACATCCGTCATCCAACATCGGATGTAGCCTTCCAGCGTCGCTCGGAACCTGTACACATCATTCTGATGAAGTCAAACGTGACTTTCATCATCCTAAGCCTACGCACATCGGTCTGCCGATGGAAGACATGGCCTGGACACATCACCTATGGCCTACACACTTCGGTCATCTCACGTTAGACGTGTCTACCTGCATCGTTCGAGGCTTGCACTGATCGAGGTCTAGTCGACAACATGCGGATGTCCATGCCATATAAAATCAAAAGAGTGTGAAATGACTTTCCGGTAATACAAAATATTCATCTATTTTCCATCATTATTATTAACGTTTCCTTCTCACGTGGTTCACTTGTATCAATTTTATTATGTTTACGGTTCGTCTGATATTGAAACATCATTTATTTGTACACATATGTACTCTATCATTAGGTTTCACATGTTTAGAAGTATTTTCAAGAATTTTTAGATTTTTCACACTTTTAATTATTTTTTAAAATTTATTTTTACTGTTTTTTTTACAACACATTTTAAAAAACAAAGTTGTTGAAACTGTTGAATTTTGTGTTACTATATTTATTTGTGAATTTTAGGCGTAAAATTTATAATTGTTTCATATCTTTCCTATTTTTTATTAATTAATTACTCACTTTTGAGATTTAACGAACAAAAATACAAATGTAAAAAATTGTTAATATTGTTGAATTTAAGATTATCGGGCGTCAATTTATATTTTGTTAATATTTTTCCTATTTTTATACACAAATTAACTAGTTTCCGGGATTTAGCACACAAAAATGAAAATTAAAAATTGTTAAAATTTTTATAACAATTTTTTAATTTAAGGTTACTATTTTTATTTGTCAATTTTTGTCATGAAAATTTTTTTTCTTCATATTTTTCCTTTTTTTATTCATGAATTACCCTTTTTCGGGATTTACCAAACAAAGATAAAAAAATTAAAAAAATTTGATGAAATTGATGAATTTAAGGTTACTATTTATTTGTTAATTTTGGGCGTTAATTTTATAGTTTTCATATTTTAACTCATGAATTACCCATTTGTGGGATTAACCAAAGAAAAAGAGAAATTAAAAAAATGTTGAAATTGTTGAATTTATTGTTACTATATTGATGTTAATTTTATATTTATTCATATATTTCCTATTTTATGTTCATCAATTACACAATTTCCGGATTTACCTAACAAAAAAATGTGGACATTATTCAATTAAAGGTTACTATACTTATTTGTGAATTCTTGGCATTATTTTTTTTCATATTTTTCTATATTTTATTAATCTATTACTCATTTTCGCCAATAAAAAAAATATAAATAAATTTTTTTTTGAAAACTATTTTTTTCATATATATATAAAAGTTATTTGTGGAAGCTAATGTGTATTTGTACCTTAGAACGTGCATATTTGGGTTGTACATATTCATTTTGAATCTCTCAACAAACGATTTCTACTCCTCTAAGTCGGAATCCACGCCCGGAATCAGGAGGTTCAACTTGGCCAAGCATTATTCGTTGCTACTATGCATCGAGTAAGCAATGTCGGCCAACGACATATTACATCATCCAAGGCCTACACTCATGATTCTTGGCGTGTGCGCATCGACTGGGCGACATCAGCTTCGGGAAATGGCAGGCACCTTTATCCAAGGCTTGTGTGCTTCAGGCTAGCGACGTCGACCAACGGCAAGCAGTATTTTCAAGGTGACTTTGGTCGTGGACTGAGCGTATCGGTCGTGGCTTGTGCACATTGATCAGTCGGCGTTGGATGTGGACTGCCTGCATAAGTCGTGGCTTGTACACATCGCTCAGACATTTTCGGGCGTAGACTGCCTGAATCACCCTTGGCATGAACACAATGATCAACCGAAGTCGGGCGTTGCCTTCCTGCATCGCCTTTGTCCTGCACACAATTGTCAGCTGACGTCGGTTATGGCCTGCCCGCATAGCCTTCGAACTACACACAATGGTAGCCGACGTCGGACGTAGTCAGCATTGCTTTTGGACTTTACAAAATGATCAGCCAACATCGGATGTGGGCTTCCAGTATCGTCCTCAACCTGCAGACATCAGTCTGCCGACTTGAATCTATCATCACAAATTTGACCGTAGCCTTGACAAATAGGTCTGCCAATGTCGAACGTGGCCTTAAATCATCTTCCATAGCCTGCACACATTGGTCTGCAGATTTCACCAACATTAAGCAAAATTAGCCAAGACCTGCATCCATTTGATGTGAAATGTGCGCATCTTGCAAGCGACGTCGACCGATGGAATGTGGCTTAAGTCAAATCCTACACGCACGGATGTGGTATTTGTATATCTGGTAAGCGAATCCGGCTAACATAATGCGACATCAGCCAATGCCTGAATGGACGAACATGGCATGTACGCATCTGGAAAACGACGTTGGCCAATGACATGCAGCATCAACCAAGTCCTACACACATCATTCACATAACTCATGGTGTGTGCGCATCATATTGGCGACATCGATGTCGGCAAATGGCAGGCACCATCAATCAAGGATTGTGCTCTTCGGGAAAGCGAGATTGGCCAATGATAGACAGCATCAACCAAGGCATACACACATCTGGCATGGCATGTGTGCATTTGGAAAGCGACGTTGGCCAATGAAATGCAGCAGAAGGCAAGTCGTGCACACATTGGTCGTGGTGTGTGTTCATTTGCTGGGCGATATTTGCATTGGCCAATGTCAGATAGCATCAGCCAAGGCCTGTGCACTTCGGGCAAGTGATGTTAGACAACGAAATGCATCATCACTGAAGGCCAGCACTCATCACCCATCAGCAGGGTGATATACATATGCCAAAGACAGGAACCATCACCCAAGGCCTATGTTCTCCTGGCACGCGGACTTGACTAGGCCACATTGGTGGTGCACAACGTTCAGTTGACGTCGGGTGTGGACCAGCCGCATCGTTTGTGGACTCTGCAAATCAGTCAGCGGTCAGTCAAGCTTGGCCTTCCCATATCTACCTTTTTATGCACATAACGGCCAGGCTATGTCGTACGTGGGCTGCTTGCATCGATCGTAGCCTTATCATTGCTCAGCCGACATTAGCCATGGATTGCCCGCTTCAGCCATGGCTTGTGCACATCGCTCAGCTGTCGTCAAACGTGGGATGGCCACATCGCCCTTGGCCTTCAAAATAGGATCATGCGACATCGGGCGTTTCCTACCCCCATCGCCTTTCTCCTGCAGAACATTCACCCGACGTTAGGCATGGCCTTCCCGCATTGCCTTTTGCTTGCACATAATGGTCAGCCGATGTCGAATGTGGCATTTCTGCAGCGCCATTGGCCTGAACACTATGGTCAGCCGACGTCATACGTGGCAATCCCGCATTGCCTTAGGTTTGCACACAACAATCAGTTAACGTCGGACGTGGCTGCACCTATCATTTGTGGCCTGCACATATTTGTCAGCCAATGTGTCGCCTTCAAACATCTGTTTGATGTAGCCAGGACGCATTACCTGTGGCCTGCACACTTCTGAATTTTTAGCATTAATTTTATAAATTTTTTTCATATTTCCCTTCAGTTTTACTTACTAATTATTCATTTTCAGGATTTATCGAACAAAAATAAAAATTAAACAAATTGTTCAAATTGTTGAATTTAAGATTACCATATTTATTTGTGAATTTTTAGCGTTAAAAGTATATCTTTTCTTCATATTTTTCTTTTTTAATTAATGGATTACCCATTTTTGAGATTTACCAAACAAAAAAAAACAACAAAAATTATTGAAATTGATGAATTTAAGAGTATTATATTTATTGTTAATTTTGGAATTAATTTTATATCTTTTCATATTTTTCCTACATCTTATTAGTATATTACCCATTTATGAGATTCACCATACAAAAATAATATTTATTAAATCATTTGTTGAAGTTGTTGAATTTAAGCTTACTATATTTATTTTTTATTTTTTGGTGTTAATTTTATATTTTATTCATGTTTTTCCTATTTTTATCCATCAATTACTCATTTTTAAGATTTTATGGGCAAAAAAAAAAGAAATTGTTGAAATTATTGAATTTAAGGTTACAATATTTATTTGTGAATTTTTATATTTTTTTCATATTTTCCAATGTCTTCACCCATCAAACATGGCATGTGCGCATCTAACAAGCAACTTTGGCCAATGAAATACAGCATTAGCAAAGGCCTGCACACATCGATCGTTGCTTGTGTGCATTGGATGGGCGACATTTGCATCGTCCAACATCACGCTATATCAGCAAGGCAAAACCACATAGCCTTCGGCCTACACACAATGGTTAACAGATGTCGGATGTGGGCTTCCATGATCGTCCACACCCTGCACACTTCGGTATGTCGACGTCGAACGGGGCCTAATACCATCGTCCATAGCCTACACACATCGGTCTGCCGATGTCAAGCGTGGCCTTCCAACATAGCCTTTGTCTTGCATAGAATGGACAATGATGTCGGGTGTGGCCTGCCCGCATCGCCTTTGGCCTGCACACAACGGGCAGCTGACGTCGGATGTGGGTTAAAACTATACTTTGCAGCCTACACATATCGGTAAGCCAACGTGAGATGTGCCTACCTGCATCGTCTGTATGTTGCACACTACGGGCGGTTGACGTCGGATGTGGGTTGCACCTATCCTTTGTAGCCTGCACAAATCGGTCAGCCAATGTCAAACATGGCCTACCTGCTTCGTCTGTATCCTTCACACATCGGTCTGCCGACGCTTGACGTGGCCTAGAGGCATCGCTTGTGGCCTTCATATTTCGGTTAGTCGACATCAGACGTGCTTATCCACATCGTTTGTGGCGCATTTCTTGGACGAGCGACGTCCCATGCGGCGACATTGATCGATGTCTAATCAACAACATGCGAATGTCCATGCCGTACAATAACCAAAGACTGAGAAACACCCTTCTTGCATAATAACAAATTTATCTATTTTCCATCCTCTATTCTAACATTTCCATTTCACATGGTTCATTTTTATGAATTTTATTGCATTTACGGTTTGTACGATGTCAAAAAATTGTTTATTTGTTCAAATATGTACTCCATAATTATTTTCACATGTTTAGAAGTATTTTCGAGCATTTTCATATTTTTCCGAGTGTTATTTTTTTAAAAAATTATTTTTGTCGTATTTAATTTTTTTGTCACATTTGAAAAAATAAAATTTAAAAAATTATTGAATTCAAGGTTACTATATTTATTTGTGAATTTTTGGCGTTAATTTTATAAATTTTTCATATTTTTTATTAATTAATTACCCATTTTCAGGATTTACCAAATAAAAAAAAATTAAAACAATTGTTGAGACTTTTGAATCTAACATTACTACATTTGTTTGTTAATTTTTGGCGTTCATTTTTATTTTTTCATTTTGTATCAATGAATTACCCATTTTCGGGATCTAGAAAACAAAAATATAAATTTTAAAAAATTGTTGAATTAAAGGTTACTATATTTTTTTTAAATTTTTGGCATTAATTTTATATTTCTTAAATAATTTCAATTATTTATTCATGAATTACCTATTCTTGGGATATACTGTTGAATTTGAGCCTATTATATTCATTTTTGATTTTTTGGCATTAATTTAATATTTTTCTATATTTTTCCTATTTTTTATTAAGGAATTCCCCATTTTTGATATTTTACCTAACAAAAATAAAAAATAAAAAATTTGTTAAAATTGATTATTTAAAGTTACTACACTTATTTGCCAATTATTGGCGTTAATTATATGTTTTTTCATAGTTTCCTATTTCTTATTCTTGAATTACCTTTTTTCGAGGTTTACGGAACAAAAATAAAATTTGTAGAAAATAATAAAATTGTAGAATTTAAGGTTACTTATTTATTTGTTAATTTGGCGTTATTTTTATATTTTTTTCATATTTTTCCTATTTTTTATTCATCTATTACACATTTTCGAGATTTACCGAACAAAAATAAAAATTAAAAAATTAATGAAATTTTTGAACTTAAAATAACTATCTTTATTTGTGAATTTTTTACGTTATTTTTATATTTTTTATATATAAATTATGTTTTATTAATTAATTACTCATTATCGGGATTAACCCAAAAAAATAAAAACAAGAAAATTGTTGAAAACTATTTTTTATATATAAAAATTTATTTGTGAAAGATAATGTGTGTTGTACCTTAGAACGTGCATATTTGGGTTATGCATGTTCGTTATGAATCTCTCGAATAATCGATTTCTACTCCTCTAAGTCAAAATCCGCGTCATAGTATCTAGAACTCCAAGTGGGCCACGCTTCAGACGTAGCATTTGGGCATCTGGTAAGCGTCGTTAGCGAACTACACTTTGCATCAACAAAGGTCTGAAAGAATCGGACGTGGAATATGTGCATCTAGCAAGTGACGTCGACTAATTGTAGGCGACATCAACTAATGTTTGCGCGCATCAGACATGGCATATGTACATCTATCAAGTGACATCAATGTCGACCAACAAAAAGTAGCATCGTCTGTAGCCAGTACGCATTGGGCAAGCAACATTGACCAACGACAGGCAACATCATCCAAGGACTGAACGCACGACGGGTGGTGTGTGCACATCGACTAGGAGACATCAACATTGGAAAGTGGCAGGTAACAAAATCCAAGGCTTGTGCGCTTCGGGTAAGCGACGCCAGCCAACGACAACTGGTATCGACCAGGCGATACTGTTTGTGGTCCTCCTACATGGATCGTGTCCAGTGCACATCGCTCAACTGATGTCAATTGTGGTCTGCCCACATCACCTTTGGCATGCACAAAATGGTCAGTCGACGTTGGGCGTGGGCTGTCAACATCATTCGAAGCTTGCACACATCGGTCTGCTGACATCAAATGTGGCCTGAAAGCATCATCCATAGCCTGGACACATATTTCTGCCAACGTCAAACGTGTCCTGCCTGCATTTTTCGTAGACTGCACACACCAGTCTTCCAACGTCGGATTTGGCCTGCCCGTATCGTCTCTAGGCTACACACATCAATTTGCAAATGTTAGCCAATGGAAACAAGAATCACCCTAGGCCTACACAGATCAACCGTGGCGTATGCGCATCGACAGGGGAACATCGGCGTCAGCCAACGACAAGCAGCATCAACTAAGGCATCTATGCTTCGAGCAATAGACTATAACAAACAGCAAGAGACATCAACCATGCAATATTTGTCATGGTTCGTCGCATCGGCCATGGCTTGTGATCATTGCTTAGCTAACGTTGTGCGTGAACTGGCCGCATTGGTAGTGGCCTGTGCACATCACTCATCGAGCATTAGGTTTGTCCTTCCCTTATTGCCCTTATCCTGCAACAGAAGTCCTACCGATGTTGGAAGTGGGGTTCCTGCATCTGCCTTAGCCTATATAACACTCAACCGACGTCGTCTATGGACTGCCCATATCGGTCGTGGCTTGTGCACATCGCTTAGCCATCGTCGGGCGTGGCCTGCACACATTGCTTTTTGCCTACACATTATGGTTAACCGATATCATGCCTTTCCTGCTTGCATCACCTTTGGCCGGCATACAATAGTCAGCTGACGTCAAGCGTGGCTTACCCACATCGCCTTTGGACTACAAATAATGGTAAGTCGACGTCGGCCGTGTTGTGCCTGCATTGCCGTTGACCTCCATACGACGGTCAAATGATGTCAAATTTGGGCTACAGATCTTCCACAGCCTACACACATTGGTATGCCGATGTCGAACGTTTCCTGATAGCATCGTACATAGCTAACACACTTCGGATTGCCGACATCGAATGTGGACTGCCAAAATAATCCATAGGCTGTATAAATCAGTATATCGACGTTGTGTGTGACCTACCAGCATCTTCCGTAGCCTGCATACATCGGTCTGCAGATGTTGTAACAACAGGCAGCATCACTCAAGGCATGCACACATCTTACGTGGCATGTGAACATCTGGCAAGCGACATGAGACAATGGCATGCGGCTAGAGACAAGTCCTGCACATACAGACGTGGAATGCGCATATTTGACAAGCGACGTCGGCCAATGAAATGCAATATCAGTCAAACACTTTATCCACGTATGTGGCATGTGCACATCTAGTAAGAGATGTCGGTAAAGCGATATTGAATGCTTCATGTCCCCATCCCCTTTGACCAGCATAATATGGCCAACCGACGTCGGGCGTGGCCTGCCCATATCGCCTTTTAACTACACACAATGATCAGCTGACACATACGTAGTCTGTACTTACCGCCTTTGGCCTGCGCACAATGGTCTGCAAACGTGAGACATGGTCTGTCGGCATCGCCTCTAGCCTACATAAAATGGTCAGCCGACGTTAGACGTAGGAAAATGACATAATCCTTAGTCGGTACACATCGGGCAAGGGAATTCGAACAACGACAGGCAGAATCTGCAAAGGCTTACATGCATGAGCGGTGCTGTGTGCGCATCGGTTGGTGACATCAACATTGGGCAACGACAAGTAGCATCTTGCAAGGCATGTGCGCTTTGGGCAAGCGTCATACGCCGACATCAAGCAACATCAACAAGGAGACATTGGTCGTGGAGCACCATCATCAGTCGTGGCCTTTTGCAAATCACGCATCTGATGGATTTCGTGGATTGCCTGCATCGGTCGTGGCTTATGCTCATCACTTAGTCATTTTCTGGTGTGGGCTACCATCATCGCCCTTGGCCTGCACATAATGGTCAACCAACGTTGGGCATTACCTATCCGCATCACCTCTGGCCTACACATAATTGTCAATCGACGTCGGGCGTGGCATGTGAGCAACACCTTTGACCTGCACGCATGGTCTGCGACATCAGACATGGTCTAACCGCATTGCCTTTGGCCTACACATAACAGTCAATTGACGTCGGACATAGGTGACCTACATCGTCCGCAGCCTGCACACAACGGTATGCTTACGTCGAACGTGGCCTGACAGCATCGTCCGTAGCCTACACATATAAGTGTACCGACATCGAACGTGGCCTTCCAACATCATTAGTTGGCTGCACACATCGATCTATCAATGTCGGATGTGGCGTGCCAACAATATCCATAGCCTACACACATCATAAGTTGGCCAACAACAACCAACATCAGTCAAGGCATGCACGCATGTTACGTGGTATGTACACATCTGGCAAGAAACATTTGCATTGGCATGACGCTATAACCAAGGCCTACATGAGCAGACGTGGAATGTGCATATATAGAAAGTGACTTCGGCTAATGCCTTCATGCACATATGTGGCATGTGCACATCTACCAAGCAATGTCGTCCAACGACATGTAACATCATCCATGGTCTGCACGCATCATCCATGCCGTTTGTGTATCGACTTGGCGATATCGGGCATGGCCTATATACTTTGTCCAAGCAACACCATCCAACGATAGGCAGCATTAGTCAAGGTCTTCATACATCTGACGTGTTTTGATCGCATGGAAAGTGCAGTCGAACAACAACATGCTGCATCATCTAAGGTATGCAAAATAATCCAAGGCATGCACACATAATTCATGGTTGTGTGCATCGGCAGGGAGACATCAACGCTGGCCATCGAAAGGCACCTTCTGTAAAGGCTTGCTCGCTTCAAGCAAGCGACGTCGGCTAAATACACACAACATCAGCCAAGGCCTGCACGCGTGACATGTTCGCATCTGGCAACCGGTAATGGCCAAAGGAATGTACCATTAGCCAAGGCCTACAAGCATCGGTCGTGGCAAGTGTGCATAGGATAGGCCACATTTGCATTGGCAAACGATGGGCAAATTAGTCAAGGTATGTGAGTTTTCGGCGAGCGAAGTTAGCCTATGACATGCACCATCAGCCAAGGCCTGCACGCATAAGTCAAAGCATCTAATCATCGGCAAAGTGATATCAACATCATCCAACAACAGGGAGCATCCTCCTAGGCTTTTGTTATCTGGAAAAGATACATTGACAACTTGCAATCAGAATCCTCCATGAGACATTGGTCGTGGCCTGTGCGCATCGCTCTACTGACATCAAGCGTGGATCGACTGCATCAATCGGGGCCTCTTCAAATAAACTCAGAGGTTGTCAGGCTTGGCCTTCCAGCATGGCCCTTTGCCTGCACACCAGGGACCGTCATGTCGGACCTGGGGTGCCCGCATTGGTCGTAGCCTGCTCATTGCTCAGATGACGTTGGCCGCGGACTGCCTACATCAGTCGTTGTTTCAGTACATTGATCAGTCATCGTCGGGCGTGGACTGCCAGCATCGCCCTTTGCCTGCAAAAAATGGTCAGGCAACATCATGTGTTGCCTAACCCATCTTTGGCTTGCACAAAAGTCATCCGACATCGGCGTGGCCTTCTAGTATCGCCTTTGGATTGCATACTATGGTCAGCCAACATCGCTTGTGGCCTTCAAGCATCGCCTTTGGCCTGCACACATGGTGAGCTGACGTCTAACTTGGCCTGCCCGCATCACCTTTGGCATGCACACAATGGTCAACCATGTCGGATTTAACCTTATTGCTTTACCTTTGTCCTACATAGAATGGACAGCTGATGCGGATGTGTCCTATCCGCATCGCCTTTGTACCTGCACACAACGGGTAGCAAACGTTTGATGTGGGTTGCACCTATACTTTGTAGCCTGCACACATTGGTGAGCCAATGTAGGACGTGTCCTACCTGCATCGTCTATATCCTACACCATTGGTCTGCTGACTTCGGGCATAGCCTGTCAAAGTTGTCCATAGCCTGCACACATCGGTCTGCCGACACCTGACGCGGCCTAGACACATCGCCTGTGGCCTGCACACTTCGGTATGTCGATATCGTACATATTTACCCGCATCGTCTGTGGCTTGCATTTGTTAGACGAACGACGTCGCAAGCGGCGACATTGATCGAGGTCTAAGCGATAACATGCGGATGTCCATGTTGTACAAAATCGAAAGAGTGAGAAACACCCTTCTTGCATAATAACAGATTCATCTATTTTCCATACAAATTTCATAACATTTACGGTTTGTACGATATCGAAAAATATTTTATTTTTTAAAATATGTACTCCCTGATTATTTTCACATGTTTAGATTTACTTTCGAGCATTTTCATATTTTTCCAACTTTTATTCATTTTAAAAAATTATTTGTTCTGCTTTTTTTTACTTCACATTTTTAAAATTAAAATTGATAAAATTATTGAATGCATGGTTTCGATATTTATTTTTGAATTTTTGCCGTTAATTTTATTTTTTTTGTCATAGCTTTTACTAATTAATTACCCATTTGGATTTACCGAAAACTAATAATTGAAATAATTGTTGAGATTTTTGAATTTAACATTACTACATTATTTGTTATTTTTTGGAGTTAATTTAATTTTTTTCCATTTTTTATTGATGAATTACCCATTTTACGAATTTAGCGGAAAAAAAAAAATTTTTAAAAATTGTTGAATTAAAGGTTACTATATTTAATTTTAAATTTTTGGCATCAATTTTATATTTCTTAAATATTTTTCCTATTGTTTAATCATGAATTACCTATTGTCCCGATTTACTGAACAAAAATAATTATTTTTAAAAAATTGTTGAAATTGTTGAATTTGATGTTACTGCATTTATTTTTGACTTTTTGGAATTAATTTTATATTTTTTTTTTGTATTTCTCCTTTTTTTTATTAAGGAATTCACCTTTTTCGGGATTTATTGAACAAAAATAAAAATGAAAAAAAGTTGTTGAAATTGATAATTTAAAGTTACTATGTTTATTTGCGAATTATTGGCGTTATTTATATTTTTTTTATAGTTTTCCTATTTATGTTTTAGAATTACCTACAATCGGGATTTACCAAACAAAAAAATAAAAATTTTAAAAAATAATGATATTATTGAATTTGAGGTTACTATATTTATTTGTGAATTTTTGGAATTATTTTTATATTTTTTCATATTTTCCCTAGTTTTTATTCATCAATCAAACATTTATGAGATTTACCGAACAACAATAAAGATTAAAAAATTGATGAAATTGTTGAATTTAAGATAACTATATTTATTTGTAAATTTTTGGCGATACTTTTTTTATTTTTTTTATATTTAGATTATGTTTTATTAATTAATTAATCGATTTCGGGATTAACCGAAAAAAATAAAAATAAAAAAATTGTTGGAAACTTTTATATATATATATATATAAAAATCTTATTTGTGGAAGCTAATGTGTGTTTTTACCTTAAAACGTGCATATTTGGGTTGTGTATGCTCGCTATAAATCTTATGTAAAACATAATTTCTAGACCTCTAAATTAGAATTTGCGTAGAATCAAGAACTCCAAGTAGGCCACATCTAACGGTGCATGTGGGCATCTGGCAAGCGGCGTCAGCCAACTACACGCGGCATCAACCAAGGCCTGAATGCATCAGAAGTGGAATGTGTGCATCTAGGAAGTGACGTCGACTAATTATAGGCTGTATCAACTAACACTTGCATGCATCAGACGTAACATCTGTACATCTATCAAGCGACATCATCATAAACACACAGCAAGTAGCATCGTCTGTAGCCATTGCGCATTTGGCAAGTAATGTTGAGAAACGACAGGTAACATCCACCAAGTAATGCACACATGACGGGTGATGTGTGCGCATCGACGGGGCGATATCAGCGTTGGAAAACAGTAGGTAGCTTAATCCAAGGCTTTTGTGCTTCAGACAACTGACTCCGGCCAACAAAAAGTGGAATCGTCCAGGAAAAATTGCTCGTGGTCTGCCAACATCGGTCGTAGCTCGTGCTCATCGCTTAACCGATGTTGATCGTGGACTGACCGCATCACCCATGGCTTGTGCACATCGCATAGTCATTGTCAATCATGGACTGACCGCATCGCCCTTAGCCTGCACACAATGGCAGTTGACGTCAAGCTTGCATCACATGCCAACATCGCCTTTTGCCTGTACATAATGGTACACTGACGACGGGCATTGCTTGCATACTCTATTCAGCCGACGTTAGACATGGTCTGCCCGCATTCCGATTGTCCTACTCACAAAGGTCTGATTGCGTCAGACGTGGGCTGACAGTATCGTCTTCAACCTATACACGTCGGTCTGCCGATGTCGAATGTAGCCTGACAACATTGTTCCTAGCCAGCAAATATCGGTCTACCGACGTCAAACGTTAATTACCAACATCATTGGTATCCTTCACATATCGGTCAACTGACGTCACATGTGGCTTGACAACATCTTCTCTAGATTGAACACATTAGTCTGTAGATGTCGGCCAATGACATGTAGCATTTTCAAAGGCTTGCACAAATCTCGTGTGGCACGTGCGCATCTGGCAAGCGACATCGGCCAATGGCATGCAGCTTCAGCCAATGCCTGCACGCATGGACATGGAATGTGCATAGATGGAAATGACGTCAACCAATGGCATGCGACATCAACCAAGGCCTGTATGAACGAAGGTGGAATGTGCACATTTGGCATGCGATGTCGGCCAAATGAATGCAGCAGCATCCAAGGCCCGCTCATATTAGTCGTGTTGTGTGCACATCGGCCGGGCAACTTCGGTCGTGGTCTTAGTACATCGTCCATGCAACATTGGATGTGGCCAGCGCACATTGGCGAACGACAGACAGAAACAACCAAGGCCTGCACGCATAAGTTGTTGTATGTGTGCATCTATTCGGCGACATCAGTCGTGGCCTACGCGCATAGGCCAGGAGACATTGACCAATGGCAGGCATCATCTATTAAGGTCTACATGCATCAGCTATGGAGCGTGCACATCGACTGGGCGACATTGGTCTTGGGCTGCACACAATGGTCAGTCGATGTCAGACGTGGCCTTCCCGCATCGTTCATGGCCTGCACTCAATGGTTAGTTGACGTCAAACGTGGCCTACTCGATCACCTTTGGCCTGCACACAATGGCTAGCCGATGTCAGACGTGGGATGTATCTGTTGTCCGTGGCTTGCACACATCGGTTATCCAACATCAAATGTGGTCTTCCAACGTCGTTCATAACCTGCACAAATCGGTCTGCTGACATCAAACAAGGCCTGCATCATCCGTAGCCTGCACACATTGGTCTGCTGATGGAAGACATGACCTGTACAGATCACTTATGGCCTACACACTTCGGTCAGCTAATAGTGGACGTATCTACCCACATCGTTTGGGGCTTGCACTTCTTAGTCGAGCAATGTCACATGTAGTGACATAGATCGAGGTCTAGTCGACAACATTCGGATGTCTATGCCATAAAAAATCAAAAAAATTGTGAAATACCCTTTCGGTATTACAAAATATTCATCTATTTTTCATCATCTAGTATTAATGTTTCCGCCTCACGTGGTTCACTAGTACCAATTTCATTATGTTTACAGTTCGTTCGATATTGAAACATCATTTATTTGTACACATATGTACTCTATCATTAGGTTTACATGTTTAAAAGTATTTTCAAGCATATTTATATTTTTTAGACATTAATATTTTTTACAACAAATTTTAAAAATAAAGTTGTTGAAATTGTTGAACTTTATGTTTCTATATTTATTTGTGAATTTTAGGCGTAATTTTATGACTGTTTCATATTTTTCCTATTTTAAATTAATTAATTATACATTTTTGAGATTTAACGAACAAAAATACAAATTTAAAATATTGTTAAAATTGTTGAATTTAAGATTACCAGGTGTTTAATTTTAGATTTTGCTAATATTATTCATATATTTATTCATGAATTAACCAATTTCCGTGATTTAGCGAACAAAAATGAAAATTTAAAAATTGTTTAAAATTTTTAATTGAAGGTTACTATAGTTATTTGTCAATTTTTGTCATTAAAATTATTACTTTTTTTCGTATTTTTCCTTTTTTTTTATTCATGAATTACCCTTTTTCGTGATTTATATAACAAAGATAAAAATTAACAAAAATTATTGAAATTGATGAATTTAAGGTTACTATTTTTGTTTGTTAATTTTGGGCGTTAATTTTATAGTTTTCATATTTTTCCTATTTTACCTCATTAATTACCCATTTGTGGGATTAACCAAAGAAAAATAAAAGTTAAAAAAAATTTGAAATTTTTGTATCAATTGTTACTGTATTGATGTTAATTTTATATTTATTCATAATTTTCCTATTTTCTATTCATCAATTACTCATTTTCTTATTTTACCTAACAAAAGAATATTGACATTATTCAATATAAGGTTACTATATTTATTTGTGAATTCTTGGCATTATTTTTATATTTTTCATATTTTTTTTATGTTTTATTAATCAATTAATCATTTTCGGGATTAACCAACAAAAATCAAAATAAAAAAATTGTTGAAAACTATTTTTTGTATATACAAACGTTATTTGTGGAAGCTAATGTGTGTTTGTAGCTTTGAATCCTTTTAGATCTACGGGCCGGCCGGCCCCGGCCGTTTACATGAGCATAGGGAATCTATACTCGAGCGTTCCACTGGGCCCCTGACAGTACAAACGATGTCTGCTCCTCTAAGTTAGGATCCACGCACAGAATCAAGAGCTTCAAGTGGGCCAAGCATTGTTCGTTGCTACTATGCATCGGGTAAGTAATGTCGGCCAACGTCATGCAACATCATCCAAGGCCTACGCGCATGATTCTTGGCATGTGCGCATCGACTGGGCGACATCAACGTCGGGCAATAGAAGGCAACATTATCCAAGGCTTGTGTTCTTTAGGCAAGCGACGTCGACCAATGAAAATCAAAATTTTGCAGGCGACATTGGTCGGGACTGAGCGTATCGGTCGTGGCTTGTGCACATTGCTCAGTCAGCATTGGTTGTGGGTTGCTTGTATAAGTCGTTGCTTGTGCACATCGCTCAGTCATTTTCAAGCGTAGACTGCCTGCATCACCCATGGCATGAACACAACATTCAACTGAACTCAGGCGTTGCCTTCCTGCATCGTCTTTGTCCTGCACACAATGGTCAGCCGACATCGGTCATGGCCTACCGGCATCGCCTTTGGACTACACAGAATGGTTAGAGGACGTCGGACGTAGTCCACATCGCTTTTGGCCTGCACAAAATGATCAGCCAACATCGAAAGTGGGCTTCTAGTATCGTCCGCAGCCTGCACACATCGTTCTTCTGACTTGAATATATCGTGATAAATTTGTCTGTAGCCTTGATACATAGGTCTACCAATGTCGAACGTGGCCTTACATCATTGTCCATAGCCTCCACATATTGGTCTGCAGACTTTAGCCAATATCAAGCAGAATTAGCCATGACCTGCACACATTTGATGTGAAATATGCGCATGTTGCAAGTGATGTCGGCCAATGCAATGCGGATTCAGCGAAATTCTACACGCATGAAAGTGGAATTTGCGTATATGGTATGCGAAAATTGTTAATATAACGATGCATCAGCCAAGGCCTGAATGCACGGAAATGGCATGTGTGAATCTAGAAAACGACGTTGGCCAATGACATGCAACATCAACCAAGGCCTTCATGCATCAGTCGTGTCGTGTGCACATAACTAGACGACTTCAGTCGCGGTATGAGTGTATCGTGTAGGAGACATCTTCTGATGTATGCGCACATCGGCCAATGGAAGGCAGAAACAGACAAGTTCTGCACGCATCCGCAGTGGCGTGTGCGCAATGACTCTGCGACAGTGCGTGGCTTGCGATCATCTTCCAGGCGACTTCAACCAAAGGTACGAAGCATCATCCAAGGCATGTACACATCATTTGTGGCATGTGCACATCGATTGGGAGACATTGGTCGTGGATTTCATACATCGGCGAGGCGACGTCGGCCAACTGTTGGCAACTTCAACCAAGTTATTCACGCATATGCGTGGATTCGGAGTATCTAGCTAGTAATTTCATACAACGACATGCAACATCATCCAACACATGCATACATAACTCATGGTGTGTGCGCATCAGATTGGCGACATCGACGTCGGCAAATGGCAGGCACCATCAATCAAGAATTGTGCTCTTCGAACAAACGACGTTGGCCAATGATAGGAAGCCACAACCAAGGCATGCACACATCTGGCATGGCATGTGTGCATCTGGAAAGCGACGTTGGCCAATGAAATGCAGCAGAAGCCAAGTCCTGCACGCATCGGTCGTGGTGTGTGCTCATTCGTTGGGTGACATTTGCATTGGCCAATGTCAGATAGCATCAGCTTGTGCACTTCGGGCAAGTGACGTTAGCCAATGAAATGCATCATCAGTGAAGGCCATCACGCATCACTCGTGGAGTGTTCCCATCATCAGGGTGATATACATCTGCCAAAGATAGGAAGCATCACCCAAGGCCTATGTTCTCCGGGCAAGAGGCATTGACGAGGCCACATTTGTGGTGCACAGCGCTCAGCTGACGTCGAGTGTGGACCAGCCGCATCGTTTGTGGACTTTGCAAATAACTCAGAGGTCAGTCAGGCTTGGCCTTCCCATATTTACCTTTGTCTACACGTAACGGCCAGGCTATGTCGGACGTGGGCTGCCTGCATCGGCCGTAGCCTGCTCATTGGTCAGCCAACATTGGTCGTGGATTACCTGCTTCAGCCATGGCTTGTGCACATCGCTCAGCCGTCGTCAGGTATGGACTGGACACATCGCTCATGGTGTTCAAAAAATGGTCAGGCGACATTGAGAGTTTCCTTTCCCATCGTCTTTGGCGTGCAGAACAGTTACCCGACGTTAGGCATGGCCTTCCCGCATTGCCTTTTTCTTGCACATAGTGGTCAGCCGATGTCGAATGTGGCCTTCCTGCATCGCCTTTTTCCTTAACAGAGTGGTCAGCCGATGTCGGACGTGGCTTGCCCACACTGCCTTTGGTTTGCACACAACGATCAGTCGACGTCGGACTTGGCAGCACCTATCATTTGTGGCCTGCACATATTGGTCAGCCAATGTCGGACGTTGCCTGCCAGCATCGTCTGTTGCCTCCACAAAGTGGTCTCTCGATATCATAGTTGCTTGCCAACATCATGTGTAGCCTTAAAACATCGGTTTGACGTAGCCAGGACACATCGCTTGTGGCCTACACACTTCTAAAATTTTGGCGTTAATGTTATGAATTTTTTTCGTATTTTCCTTTTTTTTATTACTAATTATTCATTGTCAGGATTTATGGAACAAAAAAAATAAACAAATTGTTGAATTTAAGATTACCATATTTATTTGTGAATTTTTGGCGTTAAAAATATATCTTTTCTTCATTTTTTTTATTTAATGGATTACCCATTTTTGAGATTTACCAAACAAAAAGAAAAATAACAAAAATTATTGAAAGTGATGAATTTAATATTACTATATTTATTGTGAATATTGGAATTAATTTTATATTTTTTCATAATTTTCTTGTACCTTATTCATATATTACCCATTTATGAGATTCACCAAACAAAAATAAAAATTATCAAAAATTTTGTTGAAATTGTAGAATTTAAGGTTATTATATTTATTTTTGAAATTTTGGTGTTACTTTTATATTTTATTCATGTTTTTCCTATTTTTATACATCAATTACTCATTTTTAGGATTTTCCAAAAAAATTAAAGGAATTGTTGAAATTATTGAATATGAGGTTACAATATTTATTTGTGAATTTTATATTTTTTTCATATTTTCGAAGGTCTTCACGCATCAATCATGGCATGTGCGCATCTGACAAGCAACATTGGCCAATGAAATGCAGCATTAGCAGAGGCCTGCACACATCGGTCGTGGCTTGTGTGCATCGGCGGGGCGACATTTGCATCGTCCAACATCAGGCAATATCAGCTAAGGCTTTTGTACTTAAGGCGAGCGGCATTGGCCAACAGTAGGCAATATCAGCGAAGGCGTGCAAGCATCAGCCGTGGCATGTGCACATCGATAGGCAACATCGATGTTGTCCAACGGTAATTAGCATCAATCTGTGCTTCAGGCAAGCGACTTCAGCCAACAACAAGTGCATAGGCCATGCGACATTGGTCATTGCGGCCTTGTCTTGTCCACATCGTTTAGCCGACATCATGTTTGGACCAGTCGCATCGGTTGTGGCATGTGCACATCACTCAGCGGTCATCGGGTTTGGCCTTCAGGCATCGCCCTTATCCTTTATAAAACGTCCAGCTGACGTTGGATGTGGGGTGCTCGCATTGGCTGTAGCATGCACAACACTCAGCTAACGTCGTCCGTGGAATGCCCATATAGGTCGTGGCTTGTGCACATCACTCTGCCATCGTCAAGAGCGGACTTCCCGCATCGCCTTTGGCCTACACAGAACGGTCAGCCAATAACGCACATTGTCTTCCCCATCACCTTAGGACTTCACACAATGTCCAGTCGACATCGGACATGGCATGGCCTACCCAAATCACCTTTGGACTACACAAAATGGTTAATCGACGTCAAATATGGTTTTCCTACATTGACTTTAGCCTACACACAATGGTCAACTGATGTCGGATGTGGGCTGCCATGATCGTCCGAACCCTGCGCACATCGGTATATCGACGTCCAACGGGGCCTAACACCATCGTCCATAGCCAGCACACATCAATCTGCCGATGTCAAGCGTGGCCTTCCAGCATCTCCTATGGCTTGCAGACAATGGACAACCAACATCGGACGTGACCTTCCTGCTTCACCAATGTCGTAAATAGAATGGCCAACCGACGTTGGATGTGGCCTGCCCGCATCGCCATTGGCCTTCACACAGTGAGCAGCTGACGTCGGATGTGGGTTGCAACTATACTTTGGAGCCTGCACACATCGGTCAGCCAACGTCAGATGTGGCCTACATGCATCATCTGTATGTTGCACACTACGGGAAGTTGACGTCTGATGTGGGTTGCACCTATCCTTTGTATCCTGCACACATCGGTCAGCCAACGTCAGCATGGCCTACTTGCATCGTCTGTATCCTGCACACATTGGTCTACTAACGTCGGGCATGGCCTTCCGGCAATGTCCATAGCCTCACATATCGGACTGCCGACACATGACGTGGCCTAGACGCATCGCTTGTGGCCAGCACATTTCGATTTGTCGACATCGGACGTGCCTACGCGCATCGTTTGTGGCTTGCATTTGTTAGACGAGAGACGTCGCATGCTGTGACATTGATCGATGTCTGATAAAAAACATTCTAATGTCCATGCCGTACAATCTACAAACACTGAGAAACACCCTTCTTGCATAATAACAAATTTATCTATTTTCCATCCTCTATTCTAACATTTCATTTCACATGGTTCATTTGTATAAATTTTATTCCATTTACGGTTTGTACGATATCAAAATATTTTTTATTTGTTCAAATATGTACTCCATAATAATTTTCACATGTGTAGAAGTACTTTTGAGCATTTTCATATTTTTTTGACTTTTATTTATTTTTAAAAATTATTTTTATCGTAATAAATTTTTTTATCACGTTTTAAAAATTTAAATTTAACAAATTATTGAATTTAAGGTTACTATATTTATTTGTGAATCTTTGACGTTGATTTTATTATTTTTTTTCATATTTTTTATTAATTAATTACCCATTCTCGGGATTTACCGAACAAAAGAACTTAAACAATTCTTGAGACTTCTGAATTTAACATTACTACATCTGTTTGTTAATTTTTGAAGATAATTTTTGTTTTTTCCTTTTTGTATCAATTAATTACCCTATTTTCGGGATCTAGAAAACAAGAATATAAAATTTTAAAAATTGTTGAATGTAAGGTTACTATATTTATTTTTTAAATTTATGGCATTAATTTTATATTTGTTAAATTCTATTATTTATTCATGAATTACCTATTCTCGGGATATACTGCACATAAATAATAATTTCAAATAAAAAATATTGAAATTGTTGAATTTGAGGTTATTATATTTATTTTTGACTTTTTGGCATTAATTTTATATTTTTCTATAATTTTCCTACTTTTATTAAGGAATTCCCCATTTTTGAGATTTAGCGGTAAATATAAAAAATAAAGAAGTTGTTGAAATTGATTAATTAAAGTTACAACGTTCATTTGCAAATTATTGGCGTTAATTATATGTTTGTTTTCATAGTTTCCTATTTCTTATTCATGAATTACCTACTTTCGAGATTCACAGAACAAAAATAAAATTTTAGAAAATAATAAAATTTTAGAATTTAAGGTTACTATATTTATCTATAAATTTCGCGTTATTTTTATATTTTTCCATATTTTTCCTATTGTTTACATCAATTACACATTTTTGAGATTTACCGAACAAAAATAAGAATTAAAAATTTAATGAAATTTTTGAATGTAAGATAACTATATTTATTTGTGAATTTTTGACGTTTTTTTTTTTAATATTTAGATTATGTTTTATTAATTAATTACTAAATTTCGGGATTATCCGATAAATAAAAATAAAAAAATTGTTGAAAACTATTTTTTATATATAAAAACGTTATTTGTGGAAGCTAATGTGTGTTTTTACCTTAAAACGTGCATATTTGGGTTGTGTATGCTCGCTTTGAATCTCTCGAAAAAACATAATTTCTACACCCCTAAATTAGAATCCGCGTATTAGAATCAAGAACTCCAAGTGGGTCTCACATCTAACAGTGCATGTGGGCATCTAGCAAGCAGTGTCGACCTACAGCACGTGGCATAAACCAAGGCCTGAATGCATCAGAAGTGGAATGTGTGCATCTAGGAAGTGACGTCGACTAATTGCAGGCGGCATCTGGCAAGCTGCGTCGGCCAACAGCACATGGCATAAACCAAGGCCTGAATGCATCAGAAGTGGAATGTGTGCATCTAGGAAGTGACGTCGACTAATTGTAGGCCGTATCAACTAAAATCTGCACGCATCAGACGTAACATCTGTACATCTATCAAGCGACATCAACATAAACAAACAACAAGTAGCATCATCTATAGCGATTGTGCATTTGGCAAGTAATGTTGACCAACGACAGGCAACATCAGCCAATGACTGCACACATGACGGTTGGCGTGTGCGCATCGACGGGGCGATATCATCATTGGAAAAATGGTAGGTAGATTAAGCCAAGGATTTTGCGCTTCAGACAAGTGACGCCGGCCAACAGCAAACGACATCGGCCAGGAAACATTGCTCGTGGTCTGCCACCTCGGTCGTGGCTAGTGCACATGGCTCAGCGTTGTTGATCGTGGACTGCCCACATCAGCCATTTCTTGTGCACATCTCTTAGTCATTGTCGAGCATGGACTGCCCGCATCGCCGCTAGCCTGTACACAACGGTCAGTCGACGTCGGGCTTGCATCACATGCCAACATCGCCTTTTGCCTGTACATAATGGTACACCAACTATGGGTGTTGCTTGCATACTCTAGTCAGCCAAAGTTAGACATGGTCAGCCTGTATTTTCATTGGCCTGCTCACAAAGGGCTAATTGCATCAGACGTACGCTGACAGAATCGTCTGCAACCTACACACGTCGGTCTACCAATGTCAAATGTGGCCTGACAACATCTTCTGTAACATGCAAACATCAGTCTACCGACGTCAAACGTTGATTGCCAACATCATTTGTATCCTTCACATATCGGTCTGCCGACGTCGGATGTGGCCTCCCAACACCTTATCTAGTCTGAACACATTGGTCTGTAGATTTAAGCCAACGACATGTAGCATTTTCCAAGACATGCACACGTCTGGTGTGGCATGTGCGCATCTGGTAAGCGACGTCGACCAATGACATGCAGCTTCAGCCAAGGCCTGCACGCATGGACATGGAATGTGCATACATGGAAATGACGTCGACCAATGGCATGTGACATCAACCAAGGCCTGTATGAACGAAGGTGGAATGTGCGCATTTGGCATGCGACGTCGGCCAATTAAATGCAACATCATCCAAGGCTCGCACACATTAGTCGTGTTGTGTGCACATCGGATGGGCAACTTTGGTCGTGGTCAGAGTACATCGGCCATGTAACATCGAATGTGGCCAGCACACATTGGCGAAAGACAGGCAGCAACAACCAAGGCCTGCACGCATAAGTTGTTATGTGTGTTCATTTATTTGGCGACATCGATCGTGGCCTGCACGCATAATCCAGGCGACATTGACCAATGGCAGGCATCATCTATTAAGGTCTACATGCATTAGCGATGACGCGTGCGCCTCGATTGGGAGACATTGGTCTTGGCCTGCACACAATGGTCAGCCGATGTCAGATGTGGACTTTCCGCGTCGGCCTTGCCCTGCACTCAATGGTCAGCCGACGTCGAACGTGGCCTACCCGATCACCTTTGGCCTGCACAGAACGATCAGCCGATGTAAGACGTGGGCTGCACCTGTTGTCCGTGGCTTGCACATATCGGTCATCCAACATCAGATGTGGTCTTCAACGTCGTTCGTAACCAGCACACATCGGTCTGTTGACGTCAAAATGGCCTATATCATCCGTAGCCTGCACACATCGGTATGCTAATGGAAGACATGGCCTGTACACATCACTTATGGCCTACACACTTCAGTCAGCTAACGGTGGACGTTCTTACTCGCATCGTTTGAGGCTTGTGCTTCTTAGTCGAGCAATGTCACATGCAGTGTAGACAACATGCTGATGTCCATGCCATAAAAAATCAAGTCTCTGAAATACCCTTTTGGTATTACAGAATATTCGGCTATTTTCCATCATCTATTATTAACGTTTCCGCCTCACGTGGTTCACTCGTACCAATTTCATTATTTTTATGGTTCGTCCGATATTGAAACATCATTTATTTGTACACATATGTACTCTATCATTAGGTCACATGTTTAGAAGTATTTTAAAGCATCTTTATATTTTTTAGACTTTTAGTTATTTTTCAAAATTTATTTTTATGGTTTTTTATTTTTTACAACACATTTTTAATAACAAAGTTCTTGAAATTATTGAACTTTATGTTACTATATTTATTGTGAATTTTAGACATAAATTTTATGACTGTTTCATATTTTTCATATTATAAATTAATTAATTACACATTTTTGAGATTTAACAAACAAAAATACAAATAAAAAATATTGTTAAAATTGTTGAATTCAAGATTACCAGGCGTTTAATTTTATATTTTGTTGATATTTTTCCTAATTTTTATTCATGAATTGACCAATTTCCGTGATTTAGCGAATAAAAATGAAAATTTTAAAAATGTTAAAAAATTTAAATTTAAGGTTACTATAGTTATTTGTTTATTTTTGTCATTCGAATTACTACTTTTATTCATTTTTTTCCTTTTTTTTATTCATGAATTACCCTTTTTCGGGATTTATCAAACAAAGATAAAAATTAACAAAAATTGTTGAAATTGATAAATTTAAGATTACTATATTTATTTGTTAATTTTGGGCGTTAATTTTATATTTTTCATATTTTAACTCATGAATTACCCATTTGTGGGATTAACCAAAGAAAAATAAAAATTAAAAATTTGTTGAATTTGTTGTTACTATATTGATGTTAATTTTATATTTGTTCATATTTTTCGTATTTTCTATTCATCAATTACTCATTTTTTGATTTAACTAACAAAAAAAATGTTGACATTATTCAGTTTAAGGTTACTATATTTATTTGTGAATTCTTGGCATTATTTTTATATTTTTTCATATATTTCTATGTTTTATTAATCATTTAACCATTTTCGGGATTAACCAAAAAATATATAAATAAAAAAATTATTGAAAACAAATTTTTTTTTGTAGATACAAAAGTTATTTGTGGAAGCTAATGTGTATTTGTAGCTTTGAACGTGCATATTTGGGTTGTACATATTCATTTTGAATCTCACAACAAATGATGTCTACTCATCTAAGTCATGATCCACGCACGGAATCAAATTCTTCAAGCGGGCCAATAATTGTTTGTTTCTACTATGCATCGAGTAAGCAATGTCGGCCAACGACATGCAACATCATCCAAGGCCTACACGCATGATTCTTGGCATGTGCGCATGGGCGGGTCGACATCAGCGTCGGGCAATGGAAGGCAACATTATTCAAGGCTTGTGTTCTTCAGGCAAGCGACGTCGCCCAACGACTAAAAAATTTTGCAGGCGACATTGGTCGGGACTGAGCATATCGGTCGTGGCTTGTGCACATTGCTCAGTTGGTGTAGGCTGTGGGCCTATTTCATAAGTCGTGGCTTGTGAACATCGCTCAGTCATTTTCAGGCGTAGACTGCCTGCATCACCCTTTGCATGAACATAACATTTAATCGAAGTCAGGCGCTGTCTTCCTGCATCGCCTTTGTCGTGCACACAATGGTCATCCGACATCGGGCATGGCCTGCTGGCATCGCCTTTGGACTACACACAATGGTCAGCCGATGTCGGATGTAGTCCGCATCTCTTTTGGCCTGCACAAAAAGATCAGCCAACATCGGACTTGGGTTTCTAGTATCGTCCACAGGCTGCACACATCGGTCTGCCGACTTGAACGTATTGTGACAAATTTGTCCGTAGCCTTGATACATAGGTCTGCCAATGTCGAACGTGGCCTTACATTATCGTCCATACCATGAACATATTGGTCTGCAGATTTTAGCCAATATCAAGAATAATAACCCAAGACCTGCACGCATTTGACGTGAAATGTGCGCATGTTGCAAGCTAGGTCGGCCAATGGAATGCGACTTCAGCCAAATCCTATACGCACGGACGTGGAATTTGCGTATATGGTAAGCGAAAACTGCTAATATAACGCGACATCAGCCAAGGCTCGAATGCACGCACACGGTATGTGTGCATCTGGGAAACGACGTTCGCCAATGACATGCAGCATCAACCAAGGCCTGCAAACATCAGTCGTGTCGTGTGCACATAAGCTAGGGGACTTCTACCGTGGTATGAGTGTATCGTGTAGGCGACATATGCTCATGTATGCGCGCATCGGCCAAGCAACATTGGCCAATGGAAGGCAGAAACAAACAAGTCCTGCATACATAAGCAGTGGCATGTGTGCACCGACTAGCGTCATCGGTCGTGGCTTGAGCGCATCTGACAGGCAACATCAACCAAAGGCAGGCAACATCATCCACGGCATGCACATATCAATCGTGGCATGTGCACATCGATTGGGAGACATCGGTCGTGGACTGCATGCATCGGCCAACCGACGTCAGTTAACTTTTGGCAACATCAACAAAGGTCTTTACGCATCTGACGGGGTTTGGGTGTATCTGGCTAGTGACTCAGACAACGGCATGCAACATCATCCAAGGCATGGACACATAACACATAGTGTGTCTGCATTGGATTGGCTACATCGATGTCGGCAAACGGTAGGCACCATCAACCATTTATTGTGCTCTTTAGGCAAGCGATGTTGGCCAATGATAGGCAGCATCATCCAAGGCATGCACACATCTATCATGGCGTGTGCGCATATGGCAAACGAAGTTGTCCAATGAAATGCAGCAGAATCTAATTCCTACACGCATCGATCTTAGTGTGTGTTAACTGGTTTGCGACATTTCCATTGGCCAATGTCAGATAACATAAACCAAGTCATGTGCACTTCGGGCAAGCGACCTTAGCTAACGATATGCATTATCAGTGAAGGGCAGCACACATCACTCGTGGAATGTGCCCATCAGCAGGGAGACATACATCCTCCAAAGACAGGCAGCATCACCCAAGGCATATGTTCACCGGGCAAGCGGCATTGACTTGGCCACATTGGTGGTGCACAGTGCTCAGCTGACATCGGGTGTGGACCTGTCGTATTGTTTGTGGACTCTGCAAATCACTCAGTGGTCAGTCAGTCTTGGCCTTCCCACATCTCCTTCTACTTGCACATAACGATCAGGCGATGTCGGACGTGGGCTGCCTGCATTGGCCATAGCCTGCTCATTGCTCAGCCGACATTGGCCATGGATTGCCCACTTCGACCATGGCTTGTGCACATCACTCAACTGTCATCATGTGTGGACTGCACGCATTGCCCTTGGCCTTCAAAGAATGGTCAGGAGACATCGGGCGTGTTTTAGCCCAATCGCCTTTGGCCTGCAGAACCGTCACCCAACGTTTAGCATGGCCTTCCCGCATCACCTTTTGCTTGCACATAGTGGTCAGCCGATGTTGAATGTGGCCTTCCTGCATTGCCTTTGCCTGAGCACGATGGTCAGCCAACCTCGGATGTGACTTTCTCGCGTTGCCTTATATTTGCACACAACAATCAGCCGACGTCGAACGTGACTGCACCTATCATTTGTGGCCTGCACACATGAGTCGGCCAACGTCAGACGTGGCCTGTCAGCATCGTTTGTTGCCTCCACAAAGTGTTCTCTCGATACCGCAGTTGCCTACCAAGATTGTCTGTAGCCTTTTAACATCTGTTTGACGTGGCCAGGATGCATCGCCTATGGCCTGCACACGTCTGAATTTTTTTCGATAATTTTTTAAATTTTTTTCATATTTTCCTTCTTTTTTATTTATTAATTATTCATTTTTCGATTTATCAAACAAAAATAAAAAATAAAAAAATTGTTGAAATTGTTGAATTTAAGATTATCGTATTTGTTTGTGAATTTTTGGCGTTAAAAATATATTTTTATTTTTTAATTAATGTATTACCCATTTTTGGGATTTACCAAACAAAAATAAAAATAACAAAAATTATTAAAATTGATGAATTTAAGTTTACTATATTTATTGTGAATTTTGGCATTAATTATATATTTTTTTCCATATTTTTCCTATATTTTATTCATATATTACCCATTTATGAGATTCACCAAACAAAATGAAAATTAAATAAATTGTTTAAATTGTTGAATTTAAGTTTTCTATATTTATTTTTGAATTTTATATTTTAATCATATTTTTCCTATTTTTATTCATCAATTACTCATTTTCAGGATTCACCGAAAAAATAAAAATATTTGTTAAAATTATTGAATTGAAGGTTACTATATTTATTTGTGAATTATATATATTTTTTTCATATTTTTCCTTTTTTTTATTATTAATCGATTACTCATTTTTGGGGCTAAGAAAAAATAAAAAAATAAATTGTTGAAAACTATTTTTTATATATATAAATAAGTTAATTGTGGAAGATAATGTGTGTTTGTACCTTAGAACATGCATAATTGGGTTGTACATGTTCATTTTGAGTCTCTGGAAAAAACAATGTCTACTCCTCAAAGTCAAAATCCACGCCACGAAATTAAGTTCTCCGAGTGGGCCAAGCGTTGTCCGCAGCAACTGCACATTGCAAAAGCGATATCAGCCAACGATAGGTTGCATCAGCCAAGGCCTGCACACATGAGCCATTTCGTATGTACATTGGCAGGGCGGTATCGGTGTTAGGATACGGAAAGCAGCATTATCCAAAGCTTCTGCATTTTAGGCAAGCGGCGTCGCCCAACAACAAGCGATATCGGCTAGGCAACATTGGTCATGGATCGCTTGTATCAGTCATGGCTTGTGCACATCGCTCAGTCGACGTTGGTCGTGGACTGCTTGCATTAGGTATGGCTTGGGCACTTCGCTCAGTCATTTACGGGCGTGGACTGCCCGCAGCTCCCTCTGCGTACACACCACGACTCGTCAATGTCGGACGTGGGCTGCCCGCATTGGCCGTAGCCTACACATTGCTCAGTCGACTTTGGCCTTGGCTTGAGAATATCGATCAGTCGTCGTCGAGCATGGACTTCCCGCATCGCCCTTGACCTGCAAAAAATGGTCAGGCAACATTAGGAGTTGCCTGGACCATCGCTTTTGGCTTGCACAATAGTCACCCGACGTCGCCGTGACCTTCCACTATCGCCTTTGGTTTGCACGCAGTGGTCATCCAACATCAGTTGTGTCCTTCATGCGTTGCCTTTGGCCTGCACACATGGTAAGCCGATGTCTGACGTGCCCTGCCCGTATCTCCATTGGCCTGCCTACAACGGTTAGTCGACGTCGAACGTAGCCTGCAACTATTATATGTGGCTCATTTGTACCAATGTTATTACGTTTACTATTTTGTACGATATCAAAACATATTTTATTTGTAAAAATATGTACTTTACGATTATGTTTAGGTATTTAGAAGTACTTTCGAGCATTTTCATATTTTTTTGACTTGTATTATCTTTTTAAAATTTATTTTTACAGTTTTTTATTTTTTACGTCACATTTTAAAATTTTAAATCTATTTACTTATTAAATTTACGGTTACTAAATTTATTTGTGAATTTTTGGCGTTAATTTTTTCATATTTTTTATCATTCAATTACCATTTTCGGGATTTACCTAACATAATAAAATTAAGAGAAGTGTTGAAATTAAGGTTGATATATTAATTTATGAATTATTGGCGTTAACTTTTTTTTCACATTTCCTTTTTTTAATTAATTAATTATTCATTTTTGAGATGTAATGAACAAAAAGGAAAATTAAAATAAATTATTGAAATTTTTGAATTTAAGGCTACTATATTGATTTGTGATTTTTTTGCGTTAAAATTGTATTTTGTTTTTCATATTTTTCCCTTCTAATTAATGAATTACCCATATTCAAGAATTACCAAACAAAAAGGAAAATAACAAAAATTGATGAAATTGATGAATTTAAGGTTACTATATTTATTTGTAAATTTTGACATTAATTTTATAGTTTTTCTTATTTTCCTATTTTTTATTCCTAATTATCCATTTTCAAGATTTACCAAAGAAAAATAAAAATTTAAGAAAATTGTTGAAATTTTTAATATAAGGTAATTATATTTATTTATGAATTTTTGGTTTTAATTTTATATTTTATTCATGTTCTTCATATTTTTTATTCACCAAATACTCAATTTTGAGATTAACCAAATAAAAATTAAAAATAAAATAAATTGTTGATATTATTAAATTTAAGGTTACAATATTTATTTGTGAATTTTTGGCGTTAAATTTAAATTTTATTCATATTTTCCCTATGTTTTATTAAGCAATTACTCATTTTCGAGATTAACCGGAATAAAAAATATAGTTGAAAACTATTTTTTATAAATAAAAATGTTATTTGTGAAAGCTAATGTGTGTTTGTACCTTAGAACATGCATAGTTGGGTTGTACATGTTCATTATGAATCTTTAGAAAAAAGATGTCCACTCCTCTAAGTCAAAATCTGCGCCTAGAAATTAAAAGCTCCAAGTAGGCCAAGCATCATCCGTAGCCAGTGCACATCGGAAAAGCAATGTTGGCCTACAACAGGCAGCATCAGCGAATGCCTGCATGAATGAGCCATGGCGTGTGCACATAGGCTAGGCGATATCGGTGTCAAGCAACGACAGGCAGCATTAGCCACGACTTCTGTGCTTTAAGCAAGCGATGTCGGCCAATGACAAGCGGGATCCGCGAAGCGACGTTGGTCACGACGACCTTTATGGGTCGTGGCTTTTTCACATCACTCAACCGACGTTGGTCGTGGACTTCCCGTATCATTTGTGGCTTGTGCACATTTTTTAGTCATTATGAGCGTGGACTACCTGCACTGCTCTTGGCCTGAACACAACGGTCAACAACGTCGCGCATGGCCTGCCTTCATCACTTTTGGCCTGCATACAATGTTCAGACGATGTTGGTCGTGGTCTCCCCGCATCACCTTTGTACTACATATAATGGTCAACGGAACGTGGTCTGCCCCATTTCCTTTGGCCTTCACAAAACGGTCAGTTGACGTCGGACGTGGGATGCCACCATTGTCCGCAAGTTGCACACATCGGTCTGCCATTGTCGAACATGGCCTGAATATATCATCCGTATCCTGAATAGCTCTACCAACATCAAACATGGCCTGCCACCATCGTTTGTAGGCTGCACACACTAGTTTGCCAACGCCGGATGTGTCCTGCCACCATCATCCGTAGCCTGCACACATCAGTCTAAAGATGTCGGCAAATGGCATGCAGAATCACCCCAGGCTTGCATGAATCTGACGTGGTATGTACGTATCTAGTAAGCAACGTTGGCCAATGGCATGCATATTAAACCAAATTGTGCACGTAAAGACATGGAATGTGTGCATCTTGCAAGCAACGTCGGCCAATGGAATGCGGCATAAGCCAAGTCCTCCATTCACAGACGTGGCATGTTCGCATTTGTCAAGCGACGTTGGCCAACGACATGCAGCATCATCCAAGGATGCACGCATCAGCCATGTCTTATGCACATTGATTGTGTAACTTCTATCGTGGTATGAGCACATCGTCTAGGCGACATTGGTTGTTGACTGCACGCACCGGCCAAACGACACCGACCAATGGATGAAAGTAACAACCAAGGCCTCCATGTTTTATTCAGGAAAATAATTTTTGTTATGTTTTCAGACTTTTTTTAGAGTCGCCACTTAATATTTTAAGAAGAATCAAGAAAACTTGGCTCTTAAAAGACTTAAGACATAAAATGATTGAAAAATTAAAAAGGGGTTGGGGGTTTACTATTTATATTTTAGGAAGGGTTTTACGACACTTAAAATATTTGCTAACTCCCAATTATCCGACAACTAACTTATTTGGCTTAGATTTTTTTAAACTTATTTCTATTAATTGAATTTCTTTAAATATTATATTTTTATGTAGAGTTAAAAAAATTAATTTTCCAAATTTTTTTTAGAGTTATTTAGAAAATGATCGACTTGGTTATATTGTTAAAACAAAATGAAGCGCCTTATGGGGATTTTGAAGCTTTTTAGCCCTAGAACTAACGGCATATATCGACAAGTAGGGTAACAAGTGGGGTAAAGTAAAAGAGAGAGAAAGAGAGAGAGAGAGATGGGTCAAAGTCCGATTTATGTTCGCCTTGACCGGTATTTGGACCCATTTATTTTGGGTTTTTGACCCATTTGAATTGTACCTGTCCTAAACTAACCAAATAGTAGTAAATAATAAATTTTAAAAAGTGACAAGGGCCTAGGCCCAAAATGACAAAATACAGAATTTCGGAATATAAATTTGGGTCTTCATTGCCCAATCTCTTCAACTTCTTCCACTGTTTCGAAGATTTCAGACTTCAGGACCTATTCATCGATTTTAGACAGGCTTGATTAGGGTAAAACGAAATGTATTTGGGCCTTTAAGGACCACCAGGAATATGAGGGGAAAATGAAGTCCAAGAGGGCGGGACGCTATCACATTCAACAAATGAGGAGAATTAGCACTCAAAAGTATATCCTCAAAACGATAGCTAAGTAAATATCTAGAGCTTCCATGTAATCGATATACACTGAAAATAAACTATGCTAAGCGATAGTCTAGCTGCTTTTGATGAAATGAACCAAAACAAAGGAGAAAATAACTCCATTGTACAACACATGCACATCTAAAAGCACTTGCCAAACATCAAACAGAATATGCAAAAATCTAATTCATTAATTCACTTAAATTAAGATACCAATGAGTTAGCATATAAAGAAATGGTCATTGCAAGCATTTTAACTCCTTTTATTAATAGAATATGAGAACTGATCAAAAAAAATTAGAAGGAAATACTTTGTTATTCCTACAAAAAAAAAGAACTGAATAACTTTTATAAACAAATAATCAAAGAACACTTAGCCCAAAGCGAGACTATCTACAGAAAAGGATGTCAAAACAAATGTGACAAAGAAGGGAGCAAACCTGATTCAAAATTTGAGCAAGAATGAGATTTCGTGATGACAATATGGACAACAACTTACTATTGATATTAACCCTTAAGGCCTCGATTAAACTAAGTAAAGAGAATATAATGAAGAAACCATGTACTAATTTTAACAATTATAGAAGCATACAAAAAAAGAAGAGGAATAAAGCCGAGAGGATGGCTATACATTCACAATCCTACGACTCACAATCTATCGAAGAAACAAGATAAAATTTAGCAAAATTTCCGTAGAAAATCTAGTAGGCATAGGAGAAAGATTCTTTTTAATAACAGGAAAGGATAAGTGAATCTCACATAAAACATAATATGCAGTTGTTTGACTAGAGTCTTGCCCCGAAACATTAAACTAATCTCCACATATCCCAAAATATAACACTTTAAGAGTTAAAAATGGTAAGACGATATATAGTAAGCTCGTAAGAAAAAAAGAACCAGGAATAGAGCAGGTGCAATCTGGAAAAAAAAAAAGGAGAAAGGAACAAAGTTTTTTTTGAAATAGTTTCTTTTTTATCAAAATAAATAGATTAAAGAAAAAAAAACTAACAGTAAGCAATGCACTTTTATACTCGAAATAGTGAAATCGTAGTTCATTTTTCCAACTTAAGGCGAAAGAATAAAAGACATGATGTCGAGCGTTAAGTAATGAAACAGATTCACATGCACTCAAGAAGCAAGCTCAAGAAGCTGAAATAGCAAACAACATCGAGATAAACCCGCAAGTAAACCTACGGACCTCTAGGCTTTGACTCAAAATCATGCGTAATCAACAAAATGATTAAGAACACATACATCACATATAAATTAATACGAACCAACATCTAAAAAACACAACATAGAATTTTCCAGGCATGATATTATTCCGGCATAGAAGAAGAGGCAAAATAAGATTGTGAGGAATAAGATATTACCTTTCTCTAGCGCATCGAACTGGACAAGACGATCTACCAAAAGACTACGAGCTTTCACCACCGAAAGAGTCCAGCAGAATCTATATTTTTACTACTTGCTGAAACTGTTCTTAATGTTCTTGTTCTTCACAGACAAAGATTTTTCACCCAACTCCCTCTCTTTTTAATTCAAACTTTACAACGATTTTCCCAACACTTTCCTCTTAATCCCCAATTTTTTTTTGGAAATTCCGTCGTCTAAAAAAACAAAAAAAATCCTCCTCAAGAGTAAGGGTGACAGAGTATATATAGGAGAATAAATAGGGCAAATTTATGGGGGGGGGGGGGGGGG
>NC_028646.1:16872798-16905306 GCF_001406875.1 Solanum pennellii
GGGGGGGGGGGGGGGGAGTAGGGTGAAATTCCATAGAAAATTCAAATTCCTTCATTGGATAAAGTTTAGGAGCTTTCAATTGTTATACTCCTCAATGGAACTTTGAGGGGATCCATCCGATTCTCGAGCAAGGACCACCTATACCACTCTCTTGGTACGGAGAAATCGAGGGGGAGAGGATAGGACACATGCAATGGATTCACGCTGTTGGGTCGCGGTTCAAGCCTTCAATCGTGACTGGTTCTGGATTTTCTGGGTTTGTCGCATTGGAGAAGAAGAAACACGCACGGGTTCTGGGTTAGGATCGATTTCTCATTTTGTATTGAATGGATGGGAATGGATTTTTTTGTTGAAGAATTGGAATTGATTCAGTTTAGATATTGTATTGTACGTATTGCTATGGAATTGGGATAAAAGTAAGTGGTGGGCCTGTTTTGTTTGGAATTAGGCTTGCCGAAAAATGAAAAAGTTGGATTGGCTAGTCCAAAGAATAAGCCCAAAAGTTGGTCTCAAGTGGGTTTAAAGAATTTGGCTATACCCCAATAAAATAAATTAATATAAATTAATTATTGAGCTTCTTTATCCTAATGAAATAAATTAATTAACTTAATTACAAACTAAATAAATTAAACATATAAACTATTATATATGTAGACTAATCAATAGAATTTTAACTGAAACTAAAATCTTTTAAAATTTTTCAAATATTCATAAAATATACTAATTATATGCATTGCTTTTAAAAACATTCATATATATATATATATATATACATATACATATATATATATCTATATACATATACATATATATNTATATATATATATATAAAGGTGATAAAACTATTTAGAATAACTTGCAAACCATTTTTTTTTTTTGAGATTTTATAAAGTCAATTATTTTAAATCATTGAAACTTAAGAAACCCTATGATTAATTTATATTGGGGAGGGTCAAAATTGGGTGTCAACAAATTCCCTCTTTTTACTTGAATTGATGCAAGAAATTCGAGGAAAATGAAATTGACTAATCCAATTTTGACCGACCACATATTCATCTTTGGAAAAAGGATTTGGGTACAGAATTTTAGGAATTATGGCCGAACCGCGGAAGTGGGTCTCCTACATTTCTCAGACTATACGAGAATTCAGGTCACTTATAGTTCAACATGCTCGATTCGATCCACAATTTGGAATGAGTTTAAAATCCATCTCGATATTGGATTAAAAAGGGATCGAAATGCTCAAGAATAGGATTTGAGAGAATGTTGGAATACAACTGAGTTCCCGACATTGAGCTCCCCTACATATTCTTAAACCTTAGGAGTCATGCTATTTGTAGTTCAACTCGATCGGTTCAAAATGAAATCTATTATGCTAGATTACCTTCGGTTCTGAACAAGTGACGAAATAAGTCAAGTATGAAAAATGGCTTGTAACCTCTTAGCCATGAATGTGGAGCTCTTCACATCCGTAGTAAGAACCTACAAAGATATAATTTCCAAAGCTCATGGTGCATCGTCACTCGGATTTGAAAGTAGCTTTCGGTGAAACCAAAGAAAAACCCACATGCCTTATGATAGGGGTGTAGTTTGATTATGGTGGAATTCGCTCCTCTGCTCGCGTTCTAAGAGTTTGACACTCCTCCTTGGACTATTTCCCAATTCTCTTCTAAGAAAAAGTTCCAGCTTGTGCTGCATCCTTGTTGATGTCGTCTGCGCCTATGGTTTGATTTGAGAATTCATTCTCTTGGATGATCTCGACAAAGACTGAAAAAACTTGTTAGTAGAAAATATAACTGAGAAAGTGGTAGTATCTCTTACGATGTTTTTTAGTTACTCTTGATGTGAAAGATGTCACATAAGTATGTCAGCGTATGCTGCTTTCTAACACATTATGTCCATTACGCAAATTTATGGGTGACTGATATTGCCAATCACCATTTAGCTATTGTATTTATTTTTCTTGTTGCTGGTCATATCTACCCCACCAACGGACCGTTGATGGACAGACGGTCCGTTGGTTGCATCCGTCGTTTGAAGACTGTCCACAAACTGATTTTCCTGTAATGACTTAGGGTATTTGGTACATTCACCCCAAGTGTTTTATGAACCAAGGAAGTCATTTTTAGGTAATTTTAGGTATATTAAGGAGTTTCAAACCCTTAGACCTAATTTTAGACCTCATTTCCTAAAATGGAAAACCCCTCTCTTAGAACTCTCCCCCAAACTCTACAGAAGCTAGAAGTCAAGACGGAGCTAGGAGGGCTCTTGGTGGTCGATTTCTTCATCAAAATCATTGGGGTTTCTTCTACTTAATGTTTGGTATCCATCCTTTAACTCTCTTCCATTCAAGGAGTCCCTTCTGATGAATTTTCAAAAAGGGTTTTCAACCCTAACTTCTAATATCTTTATCTCTAAATATGGGTCTTGCATGAAAACATTTCGAATGATTTAAAAATGATGTATCTAATGTTATTTGATGATTTTAATGCTAAAACCTCAATTAAAATATTTTAATGATTTTTATCATATTTTTTATCAAGGAATCAGTTGAATGAGCATGATATTGTAGTATTTGAGCTTTGGTTTCCTTTTATTGATATTGTTGTTTAGATACTGCCCTAAGGGATATATTATTACGAATTATTGAAGAAATTATTATGGATGATCAAAGCTAGGATAAAGGGTAATTTGTTTATCTTGTTTAGCTTTAATTATGAAATATTCTTGAGTGCATGGTCCACCTTCTTGGTGGCGGTGTTTATTTGATAAATTTGATTATACTTAAAATGTATTGTAAGTGTGGCTTTGAAAGCCTAATGTGTGAAATAAAATTATAATGAAATTGGTTCTTATAATGTGCATTGTGAAGCTTGAATTATATGCTTTGCCTAGATTATGCCTAAATGAAGTAGTGTATATGTTGAGCATGTTAAGTGTGTAATATGATGAATAAATGTCTAAGCATTTATAGAAATGAATGTAAATGAAATGATGCTATTGTGAAAGGTGTGCTCAGATGTACACACAGATACACACACTTTGAATAAATAAATGAATAAATGGAGTTAAAGAATGTGAATGAAAAGGGGAGTTTTGGGGTGAACACTCTTCGTGAGTTGAGATGAAGTGTTTAGATGAAACCTCATTATCTCCCAAGAGCTCTCTAAGATAGTCAGGAGGATGGATACCCTTCGTGAGCATAGATGTTGTTTCCACTAGTTATCCTTAACCTATAGTTTATAATTATGAGAATCCGTGCGGAGTTATGCCTAGCACTGAGGGGATATGAAGGAGAGGTTGTTACACTTCGTGAGTTGAGATGTTGTATTCTAATTTTACTCTTAAGATGAATACTGCTCGTTAGTAGAGAATCATTTAATTAGTAGCAACCTCCTTATTCCTAAACTATGCGCCCCCAAATGTGTAGCTATTGGTAAATCCATGTAAAGCTAAAAGAAACAATCTAACTTTAGGAAAATGGGGGGACTCTTCTTCGATAAGGGAAGTATCGGCATTAAATGTCTAAATTTCATGGTCTATGTTGGATAAGATAACCCCCACAAATGTAATGAATGTGGCAAGTCTTCTAAAAAAGTGTAGTACTTAGGGTAGGTATTGGAATGAGACGCTATTTATCCATTGCACTAGGTAGGCATTTTGAAAGTGAAGTCTTGGTGATTCTTACATGAATTTTATGAACTAAGTTTCCTAAAAGAACGTACTACCTAGGGTAGGTGGTGGTGTGGGAAACTATCTATCCATTTCACTAAGTAGACCTTCCGAAACGAAAGTCTTTGTGCTAAGCCTTCTAAAAGAGTGTACTACTTAGGGTAGGTGGTGGAATGGGACGCCATCTACTCATTGCACTAAGTAGGCACTCCGAAAGGGAAGTCTTGATGTATTGCTTGTGTGTTCTTCTAATGTGTTGTCACTGAGCGGGGGCTTGTTCTTGCGAGGTGAGTAAGCCTAAAAGTGGTAGTCTTGAGGATCACTTTGGTGTGTATTGAAGGAGGTGTAGTATCATTTACTTCATGTTTTACCTTTGTGAGTCTTAGGATAACCTTAGTTAGGTAAACTCTTATGGAAATGAGTTCACTTCCTCTTTACATGGCTTTGGAAGTTCACTGTTTTGGAGTAAGGATAGTTCAGTGTAAATCAAAGAGTTCACTGTAACATTTTTAAAACCTTACTGTAAAATGCTTCTTCTTGTTAATTTTATGGAAATTCTTCTCTAATTGTTAAATGATGATTCTTATGTTGTTTTACTTCTATATTTTTGAATGTTTTATTCAATTGGAATGAAAGTGTAATTTTACTAAAATATCTCTTTTTGCATGTTTTTGCATATGTCCTACTTAGTACATTATTTGTACTAACCCCATACTTTCTATACTCTATAAGTATAGGTTTGGAAACAAGATTGAAGTTTAGAAGGAAAGCTTGGGATTTGATTCTCTCAAGACAAAGTATGTCCTCACATATTGGAGGGCACAGTTCTTAATTATTTAAGTTTTGTATAAGTTCTTTTTATGTATTTCTTTCAGATGTAAAGGGACATGTCCCTATGATTTTTATCTCTTGTCTTTAAGATGGCTTGTGACGATAACACTTTCTTAGTATTTATAAAAGTCTTTTTTTATATAAATGTCATGAAAAGTTTTAATTCCGAACTGCTTCTCATGTCTTATGTAATGAACGATAGTTTAGAGGCTTGTATGAGACCCCAAAGGGTCAGGTGCGCCTTGTCCCAATCCAAGGGTTCTCCCTAACTTCTAAGGGGTACTTGTGGGTCGTGACAGACTTGGTATTAGAGCATAAGGTTATTAGAAATAGTTTAGGATCTAAAAGTCTCACAAGCCACATCTAGGAGAGTCTTGGTCATTTGTATGAGTCGCGACACATACATGGACAAGATGCTATCGGACGATAAAGTTCCACTTTCTTCATTACTCTTTTATCGTGCCATAGAACTTAACTCCATAAGATCTCTCTCTTATTCTCCTTTGTCCGGTGGTTTTCTAGGTGTGATTGCTTAGTAAGGAAGATGTTTCTTAGTTTGAGGGAGAGAAAAGGTGAGTTTTGATGCTTACGATAATTTTGTGGCTAGAAGAGTAAAGGTGAAGATAGTTTTGAGAATTTTGATGTGAAGCCATTTATGGCTATGTGTGACTTATGAGGTTGGAAGTATTGTGATGTGAAACTTTATGGTGATGTAGTTCTAAGCATGGTAAGAATTATAATGATTGAATAAACTGCCTTTGAAAGCAAATGAGTTATCTTGTGATTATGTTCAATGATGGTAGAAATGATTTAAGGTGTAAATTTTAAGAATGTTCAGAGGATGTGAAGATTTTGTAGGCGTTTAGGGCAACCCTCTTGTGTAGTCAATATTTTAATAGTTGTTCTGGTGATTTGGTTGAGGTTCTTGTGGAGATTCACATTAAGGAGTAAATGTGGTATGAATACCTAGTAAGGGAGTTTTGTTCCATGAGATTGAGTAAAGTGGTGCCTAAGAGTTGAATGTGGTGTTGAAGAGATTTTGTATAGGCTTGAAGCCTAAGAGGAAAGTGTTATGCTTAACTTGTAAGGTTGATGTTTAGTCTTGATGTGCATATGTTAAGGGTAGTGTGAGTTCCTACCTTGTGAGAGGTATAGTGGTACTTTGAAGTATGAGACCTTGAAGATGGCTTTGCCCTTAGTGGGGGAGAATGATTGAGTAGAAAGGTAGTTGATATCGTCGTGTTTTCTATTGTTCTTATTCAAGGTTGAGACCAAATCCTTAGTAGTTTGGTAATGATTAAGAGTCTTGCATAATAGTATGAGTTATAATGTGTTGTATATGAAGTTAGATGACTTAAGGTCTATTGTTAAAGAATAAAGCTAAAGCTAAGTTTTGCATAATGAATTTAAGTAGAATTGCATGTAGTGTAATTAGTCCCAAGAGAATCGTCAAGGGTCACTAAGTGGGATTGGTAGTATGGGATGTCACATTGTACTTAGTGTAACTTACCAAGTATCTTTGGAGTAAGTTGGTATGGCCTTGTCTCCATATTGTCATGCCTTCTTGTTAATGTTTTTTGAAAGGTGCATTATAGAATTTTTAAGAAAGTAACACTGAACTGTAATGAAGTCCAAATTTTGAGAAAAATGCATTTTTCATGAACAATGGTTTCAATGTGTTTAAAAATGATGTTTATGAGCATGTATAATGTTGGAGAAAGTATTTCCTCCATAAGTGAAGGAATGAAAGTGAGATTGAATTTGTGAAGTTTTGCAAAGTTGCCAGTGCCAAAGTGATGCTCACTGTAAAAATCTTGATTTTTGAAAAAAAAATTGTTATATCTTGAATTGTAGTAATAATGTGTGTAAAGGTGTTGTATATGAGCATTTTTAATGTTGGAGAATGTAGTTCCTCCATAAGTGAAGGGTAAGGGTGAATTTTGAAAAAGTGAAAGTTCTCGCAAAGTGCTTGTGTTGAAAATTGTTTGAAAGTGTGAAATGGTTCTCCCTGTTAGTTGGTGACTTGACTATGATGTTTGAGACTTTATTGTAATGTGTTATGTGATTCTAAGGGAGTTCTTGATGGTCTTACAATTTTAGTGTCATTCGAGGACGAATGTTATTACAAGTGGGGGAGAATGTAACACGCTAAAATAAACTAAGTTGAGCTAGAGATTCATGAATTTTTCTTGAGTTAATTTTGTGTTAAAATGATTTATATTAGTTTCCTAAGTCAGTGTATTCAGTTTGGTTAAGTTTGGAGGTCAAACGTCCAAGAACATCCATGACGTTCGGAAGGTGTGTCTTAGAAAGTGTTCATGTGTCTTGATGTGTTTTGATGAGTTTTACATGTTCGTTTTAATCGAATTGATGTGGGATATTCCTAAGACCTAGATGACTATATTTATAGGTTTAACGTCCGGGTACGACCTCGCCTAGTACACACAAAGGGCCCTAGAGAAGGGCCCAAGACCGCCTTGGCAGTGTCCACCAACGAGGGAAAACGACGACCAATGGTCCAACCAACAGTCCATCGACTTGCCCGTCGTTTGGAAATGACAGGTAGGCTATCCAGGCCCTAAATGAATCTAAGTATCAATCCACTAAACCCCACCAACGTCCTTTGATGGATAGACAGTCCGTTGGTTGCATCCGTCGTTTGAAAACTGTCAAGAAGCTGTCTTTCCTGTAATGACTTGGAGTGTTTGGTAAATTCTCCCCAAGTATTTTATGAACCTAGTAAGTCATTTTTAGGACTTTTTAGGTATATTAAGGAGTTCTGAACCCTTAGACCTAATATTAGACCTCATTTCCTAAAACCCAAAACCCCTCTCTTAGAACTCTCTCTTAAACTCTATAGAAGCTAGAATTCAAGAAGGAGCTAGGAGGGCAGTTGGTGGTCGATTTCTTAATCAACATAATTGGGTTTTAATCTAATTAATGTATGGTATCCATCTTTTAACTCTGTTCCATTCAAAGAGTCCCTTCTAATGAATTTTCAAAAAGGGTTTTCAACCCTAACTTCTTCTATCTTTAACTATAAATATGGTATTGCATGAAAACGTTTCTAATGATTCAAAAATGATGTTTATAATGTTAGTTGATGATTTTAATTCTAAAACATCAATAAAAATATGTTAAAGCTTTTATCAAATTTTGGCGTGAGGAATGGGTTGAATGAGCATGATATTGTTGTCTTTGAACATTGGTTTCCTTTTATTGATATTGTTGTTTAGATACTTCCCTAAGGGCTATATTATGATGAATTGTTGAAGGAATTATTATGGGTGATGAAATCTTGAATTAACGGGTAAGTTGTTTATCTTGTTTAGCTTTCATTAGGAAATGTTGTTGAGTGGTATGGTACACCTTCTTGATGGCGGTGTTTACTTGATGAATTTGATTATACTTAATATGTATTGTAAGTTTGGCTTTGAAATCCTAATGTGTGAAATGAAATGATAATGAAGTTGGTTCTTTTAATGTGTATTGTTAAGCTTGAATTGTATGCTTTGCCTAGATTATGCCTAAACGAAGTAAGTGTATATGTTGAGCATGTTAAGTGTGAAATGTTATGAATGAAGGTCTAAGCATGTATAAAATTGAATGTAAATGAAATGATGCTATTATGAAAGGTGTGCTCACATGTACACACACATACACACACTTTGAATGAATGAATGAATAAATTTAAAGAATGTGACTGAGAAGAGGAGTTTTGGGGTGAACACTCTTCGTGAGTTGAGATGAAATGTTTAGTAGCAACCTCATTATCTCCCAAGAGCTTTCTATGATGGGTAGTAGGATTGATACCCTTTGTGAGTTGAGATGGGGTGTCCACCAGTTATTCTTAACCTATAGTTTATAACGTTGAGAATCTGTGGGGAGTCATGCCTAGCACCGAGAGGATATAAAGGAGTCTGGTTACACTTTGTGAGTTGAGATATTGTATTCAATATACCTCTTGAGATGAGTACTCCTCGTTAGTGGAAAATAAGTTACCTAGTAACAATATCCTTATTCCAAAACTAGGTGCCCACATAGGTGTAGCTATGGGAAAGCCATTTAAAAGCTATAAGAAAAGACCTCACTCTAGGAAAGTTAGGGGGTACCCTTATCCAATAAGGGAATTATAGGATATAATGTCTAGCTCTCATGGTCTATGTCGGTTATGATAACCCCCACAAAAGTAATTAAAGTGCTAAGTCTTCTAAAAGAGTGTACTACTTAGGGTAGGTAGTGGGATGGGATGCTTTTTATCCATTGCACTGGGTAAGCATTCTGAAAGGGGAGTCTTGGTGAGTCTGATATAAATTTAATGAACTAAGTCTCCTAAAAGAACGTGCTATTAGAGTAAGTGGTGGTATGGGACGCTACCTACCCATTGCACTAAGTAGACCTTCCGAAAGGGGAGTCTTGGTGCTAAGCCTTCTAAAAGTGTACACTATTTAGGGTAGGTGGTTGAATGGGACACCATCTACTAATTGAACTAAGTGGTCATTCCAAAATGCAAGTCTTGGTGTGTTGCTTGAGAGTTCTTCTGATGACTCGTCATTGAGTGGGGACTTGTTCTCCCGAGGTGAGTAAACCTTAAAGGGGTAGTCTTAAGGATCATTTTGGTGTGTATTGAAGGAGGTGTATGTGCATTTACCTCATGTCTTACCTAGGTGAGTCTTAGGATAACCTTAGTTAGGGAAACTACTACGGAAATGAGTTCACTTCCTCTTTACTTGGCTTTGGAAGTTCAATGTTTTGGAGTAAAGATAGTTCACTGTAAAGTCAACATTTTGGAAAGCTTACTGTAAAATGCTTCTTTTTGTTAAAATTATGGAAATTCTTCTCTAAGTGTTAATTGATGATTCTTATATTGTTTTACTTCTATATTTTAATGTTTTACTTAATTGGCATGAAAGCGTAATTTTACTAAAATGTCCCTTTTTGCATGTTTTTGCATATGCCATACTTAGTACATTATTTTTACTAACCCCATACTTCATATACTCTATAAGTATATGTTTTGAAGCAAGATTGAAGTTTAGAAAGCAATCTTGGGATTTAATTCTCTCAAGACAAAGTATGTCCTCACATATTCGAGGGCATAGTTTTGAATTCTTTTTGTTTTGTATAAGTTCTTATTATGTATTTCTTTAAAATGTAAAGGTCTGTGTCCCTATGATTTTTATGTTGTGTCTTTAAGATGGTTTTTGATTATGAGACTTTCTTAGTATTGATAAAAGATTCCATTATATATTTAAATGTCATAAAAAGTTTTAACTCCGCACTATTTTGCATGTCTTATGCAATGAATGATAGTTAAGAGGCTTGTGTGAGACCCCAAAGGGTCAAGTACGACTTGTCCCAATCCAAGGTTTCTCCCTAACTTCTATGGGGGTACTTGCAGGTCGTGACACTTGCACGCAATAGTCAACCGACGTCGAACGTGGCCTTCATACTTCACCTTTGTCCTGCATAGAATGGCCAACCATCGTCGGATGTGGCTTGCCCGTTTCGCCTTTGGCTGGCACACAATGGGCAGCTGATATCGCTTGTGGGTTGCCCCAATCCTTTATAGCCTGCACACGTCGGTCAGCCAACGTAGTACGTGGCGTCCCTACATCGTATGTATCCTATACACATATTTTTGTGCTAACGTCGTACATGGTCTTCCATCATTTTCAATAGCCTTCACACATCAGTCTGATGACGCCTGACGTGTCCTAGATGCATCGCTTGTGGCCTGAACACCTCGGCTAGTCGACATCGAACGTGCCAACCCGCATCGTCTGTGGCTTGCATTTGTAAGATAAGCGACATTGCATGCAGCTACAATGATTGAGGTCTAATCGACAACATGTGGATGTCCATGCCGTACAAAATCCAAATAGTGAGAAACGCCCTTCTTGCTTAATAAGAGATTCATTTATTTTCCATCCTCTATTCTCAACATTTCCATTCACATGGTTCATTTGTACCAATTTCATCACATTTACGGTTTGTACGATATTGAAACATATTTTATTTATTCAAATATGTACTGTATGATTATTTTCACATGTTTAGAAGTACATTCAAGCATTTTCATATTTTTGCAACTTTTATTAATTTTAAAAAATTATTTTTACCGTTTTTCATATTTTACGCCGCATTTTAAAAATTAAAATTTGTAATATTATTGAATTGAAGTTACTAAATTTATTTGTGAATTTTTTGTGTTACATTACTACATTTATTTTTTAAATTTTTGCATTAATTTTACTTATTTATTTTTTATTAATGAATTACCCATCTTCGGAATATAGCGAACGAAAATAAAAATTTTAAAAAATTGTTGACTTTAAGGTTAGTATATTTATTTTTAAATATTTGGCATTAATTTATACTTCTTAAATATTTTCCTATTATTTAATTATGAATTACCTACTCTCGGGATGTACTGAACAAAAATAATAATTTTAAAAAATTTGTTGAAATTGTTGAATTTGAGATAATTATATTTACTTTTGACTTTTTTGCATTAATTTTCTATTTTTTATATTTTTCCTATTTTTATTAAGGAATTCCCCATTTATGGGATTTAACGAACAAAAATTTAAAAAAAACAAAAAAATTGTTGAAATTGATAATTTAATGTTACTATGTTTATTTGCAATTTTTTGGCATTAATTATATGTTTTTCTCATATTTTTTCTATTTTTAATTCTTGAATTACCTACTTTTGGGATTTACCGAACAAAAATAAAAATTTAGAAAATATTGTTCAATTGAAGATAACTATATTTATTTTTGAAATATTGGAATTATTTTTATATTTTTTCATATTTAATTTATGTTTTTCAATTAATTACTCATTTTTGGTATTAATCCAAAAAAAGAAAAATAAAAAAATTGTTGAAAGCTATTTTTATATATATAAGAAAGTTATTTGTGCAAGCTAATGTATGTTTGTACCTTAAAACATGCATATTTTTTATTATTCATGTTCGTTATGAATCTCTCGAAAAAAATGATGTCTACTCCTCTAAGTCCGAATTCGTGTCATCGTATCAAAAACTTCAAGTGGGCCACGCATCGGACGTTGCATGTGTGCATCTGGCAAGCGACGTCAGCCAACTACACGTGGCATCAACCAAGGCCTGAACGCATTAGAAGTGGAATGTGGGCATCTAGCAAGTTACATCGGCTAATTGTATGCGACATCAACCAACGTCTGCACGCATCAGACGTGGTATATGTACGTTTATAAAGCGATATCAATGTCGGCCAACAACAAGTAGCATCTTCTGTAGCAGTGTACATTGGGTAACATCGACCAACGACAGGTTGTATCAACCAAGGAGTGCACACATGACTTTTGGCATATGCGCAACGACTCGGGGAGATCAGCATTGGAAAACTGCAGGTAGCATAAGCGAAGGTATGTGCACTTCGGGCAAGCGACGCCGGCCAACTTCAAGAGACATCAGCCATGCGACATTGTTGGTAGTCCGCCTGCATCGGTCGTGGCTAGTGCACATCGCTCAACCGATGTTGATCGTGGACTGACCATATCAGCCATGGCTTGTTCACATCTCTTAGTCATTGTCGGGCATGGCCTTCTTGCATCGCCCTTGGCCTGTACATAATGTTCATTCGATGTTTGGCATGTGTCACATGCCAACATCGCCTTTGGCCTGCACACAATGGCAAATCAACGTTGGGATTTTCATAAACACTATGGTCAGCCGAAATTAGACGTGGTCTGCCCGCATTGCTATCGACCTGCACAATAAGGTTAGTTTACGTCAGATGTGGGATGCCAACATCGTCTATAACTTACACATCAGTTTGTCGACGTCGAATGTAGCCTGACAACATCATTCGTAGCTTGCACACATTGGTCTGCCGAAGTTAGACGTGGATTGCTAGCATCATTTGTATCCTTCACATATCAGTCTGTCGACGTTGGATGTGTCCTGTCAATATCTTCTATAACCTGCACACATCGTTTTGCAGATGTCGGCCAATGGCTTGCAACATCTGCCAAGGCCTACACGCATCTGGTGTGTTATGTGCTCATCTGGCAAGCGACATAGGCCAATTGCGTGACGCTTCAGCCAAGGCCGACACGCATGGACATGGAATGTGCATAGCTGGAAAGCGACATCGGCCAATGGCATGCGACATCAACCAAGGCCTGCATGAACGGATGTGGAATATACACATCTGGCATGCGACATGGGCTAGCTGCATGCAACATCAGCCAAGGCCCACACACATCTATCGTGTTGAGTGAACATGGGCTAGGTGACTTCAGTCATGGTCTGAGCACATCGGCCAGGTAAAATCAGCTATGGCCAGCGGACATTAGCGAACGACAGGCACCAACAGCCAAGGCCTGCACATATAAGTCATGGCGTGTGTGCATAAACTCTGTGACACCAGACAAGGCCTGCGCGCTCAGCCAGGCAACATCAACCAATGGCAGACATCATCTTCTAAGGCCTGCATGCATCAGCTATGGCATGTGTGCATTGACTGGGCGACATTGGTCTTGGCATGCACACAACGGTCAGCCGATGTCAGAGTTGGCCTTCCTACTTCGGCCTTGGACTACACTCAATGTTCAGCCGACATGGCCTACCTGAATAACCTTTGTCCTGCACATAACGGCCAGTCGATGTCAGACGTGGGCTGCACCTATCGTCCGTCTCCTACACACATCGGTCATCCAATATCGGACGTGGCCTTCCAGCGTCATTCTTAACGTGCACACATCAGTCTGCTGACGTCAAACGTGGCCTGCCAACATCATCCGTAATTTGAACACATCGGTCAGCTAACGTTGGACGTGCCTACCCGCATCATTGGTGTCTTGCACTTCTTAGTTGTGCAATTTCACATGCGGTAACATTGATCGAGGTCTAGTCAACAACATGCGGATGTCCATGCCATAAAAAACCAAAAGAGTGTGAAATTCCCTTTTGGTATTACAAAATATTCATCTGTTTTCCATTATCTATTATTAACATTTCTGCCTCATGTGGTTCACTCGTGCCAATTTCATTATGTTTATGCCAATTTCCTACACGCATGAGTATTGGCGTGTGCGCTTCGGCTGGTGACATCAGGGTCGGGCAATGACAGGCATTATTAGCAAGGCTTCTATGCTTTAGGCAAGGGCGATGTCAGCTAACAACAAGCGACATTTGCCAGGCGACATTGGTCTTGGACTTATCGTATCAGTCATGTCTTGTGCACATCGCTCAGTCGACGTTGGTTGTGGATTGCCAGCATCAGTCGTGCCTTGTGCACATCGCTCAGTCATTTTCGGGCGTATATTGCTTGCATCACCCTTGGATATGAGCACAACAGTCAACCAATGTCGGGCGTTGCGTTCCTATATTGCCTTTGTCCTGCACACAATGGTCAGCCAACGTCGAGAATGGCCTGCCTGCATCGCCTTTGGACTACACACAAAGGTTAGCCGACGTCGGACGTAGTATTCATCACTTTTGGCCTGCACAAAAGGATCATGCAACATCGTACGTGGGCTTCCTGTATAAACTGCAGCCTGCACACATCGGTTTGCCCATGTTGAACATGTCCGGACAACATCGTCCGTAGCCTTGACACATAAGTCTGCCAATGTTGAACGTGGCCAGCCAATATCGTGCATAGCCTACAGACATTGGTTTATAGATTTCGTCCAACAACAAGAAGAATTAGCCAAAACCAGCACAAGTTTGACGTGATATATGCGCATCTTGCAAGCGACGTCGGCCAATAGAATCCGGCTTCAACCAAATCTTACACTCATGGAAGTGGAATTTGTGTATCTTGTAAGCGGCGCCGGCTTAAAGAATGTGGCATCAGACAAGGCATGCATGCATTGACGTGGCATGTGCGCATCTGGCAAACGAAGTCCGCCAACGACATGCAGAATCAGCCAAGGCCTGCACACATCAGTCGTGTTGTGTGCACATGGATTGGGCGACTTTAGCATTGGTATGAGTGTATCTTCTAGGCGACATCGGTTGATGTCTGCGCATATTGACCAATGACAGGTGCAAGTTCTACACGCATCAACCATGGAGTGTGAACATCGAATCAGCAATAGCAATCGTGCCTTGCCCACATAAGCTAGGAGACATCAACCAAAGGTAGGAAGCATCATTTAAGGCATGCACACATCAGCCATCGCATGTGCAAACGGATTGGGATACATCCGTCGTGAACTGCATGTATATGTCAGGCAACATCAGCCAATGGTACGCAGCATCAATCAAGGTCTTCATGCATCCGACATGGTTTGGGCGTATTTGGCTAGTGACGTCCTACAATGGCATGCAACATCATCGAAGGCATGCACAGTTAACTCATGGCGTGTGTGCATCAGATTGGCGACATTGACGTCTGCTAACGGCAGCACCATCAGTTAAGGATTTTGCGCTTCGGGAAAGCGACGTTGGCCAATGATAGGCAATATCAACCAAGGCATGCACACATTTGACATGGCATATGAGCATCTGGCAAGGGATGTTGGCCAATGAAATGGAGCAGAAGCCAATTCCTGCACGCATCAGTCGTGGTGTGTGTTCATTGGCTGGGCGATATATGCATTGGCCAATGTCAGATAGCATCAGCCAAGGCCTGTGCACTTTGAGAAAGAGACGTTAGCCAACGACATGCATCATCACTGAAGGCCAACACACATCAGTCGTGGAGTGTGCCCAAAAGCAGGGCAACATACGTCGGCCAAAGACATGCAGCTTCACCTAAGGCCTATGTTCTCCAGGCAAGCGACATCGACCAGGTCACATTGCTAGTGCAAACCGCTCAGCTGAAGTTGGGTGTGGACCGACCATATAGATCGTGGAATCTAAAAATCACTCAGTGGTCAGTCAAGCTTGGCCTTCCCACATCTCCATTTTCTTACACATAACGGAGCCAGGTGATGTCGGACGTGGACTGCCTGCGTCGGCCATAGACTGCTCATTTTTCAGCCGACATTGGATGTGGATTTCCCGCTTTGGCCATGGCTTGTACACATCACTCAGCTGTTGTGAGGCATGGACTACCTGCATCGTCCTTGGCCTTCAAAAAATGGTCAGGCGACATTGGGCGTTGCCTACTCCATCGCCTTTGGCCTACATAACGGTCACCCGACGTTAGGCATGGCCTTCCCACATCGCCTTTGGCTTGCACATAGTGGTCAATCGATGTCAAATGTGGCCTTCCTGCATCGCCTTTGTCCTGCACACTATGGTCACTCGACGTCGGGTGTGGCCTGCTCGTATTGCCTTACGTTTGCACACAATGATCATCCGACATCGGATGTGGCTGCACCTATCATTTGTAGCATGCACATATCAGTCAGCCAACATCCAACGTGGCTTGCTAGCATCGTGTATTGCCTCCACACAGTGGTGTGTCGGTGTCGGAGTTTCCTGCCAATATTATTTGTAGCCTTCAAACATTATTTGACGTGGCCAGGATGCATCGCCTGTGGCCTGCACAATTCTGAATTTTTGGCGTTAATTTTATATATATTTTCCTTATTTTTCATTTATAAATTATTAATTTTTGGGATTCATCGAACCAAAATAAAAATTAAACAAATTGTTGAATTTAAGATTACCATATTTATTTGTGAATTTTGGCATTAAAATTATATTTTTCTTCATGTTTTTATTTATTAATCAATGAATTACCAATTCTTGAGATTTCCCAAACAAAAATAAAAATAAGAAAAATTATTGAAATTGATAAATTTAAGTATACTATATTTATTGTGAATATTGGCATTAATTTTATAATTTTTCATATTTTTCCTATATTTTATTCATATATTACCCATTTATAAGATTTACCAAACAAAAATAAAACTAAAAAATTGTTGAAATTGTTTAATTTCATGTTACTATATTTATGTTTGAATTTTGGTGTTAGTTTTATATTTTATTCATATCTTTTGTATTTTTAATCATCAATTATTCATTTTCAGGATTTATAGAAAAATATTGTTGAATTATGGAATTTAAGGTTACAATATTTATTTTTGAATTTTATATCTTTTTCATATTTTTTCTATGTTTTATTAATCAATTACTCATTTTTGGTATTAACCAAAAAAATAAAAAGTAAATTGTTGAAATTTTTTTTTATATATATAAAAAAGTTAATTGTGGAAGATAATGTGTGTTTGTACCTTCAAACGTGCATAATTGGGTTGTACATGTTCATTTTGAGTTTCTGGAAAAAACGATGTCTACTCCTCAAAGTTAAAATCCACGCCACGAGATTAAGAGCTCCTAGTGGGCCAAGCAGCGTCAGCAGCAACTGCACATCGCAGCAGTGATGTCGGCCAACGACAGGAAGCATCAGTAAAGGCCTGCACACATGAGCCATGGCGTGTGTGCATCAGCAGGGCGATATCAACATTAGGAAACGGCAGGCAGGATTAGCCAAGGCTTCTACGCATCAGGCAAGCGGCGTCGGCCAACAGCAAGGGGTATCATCCAGGCATTGGTCATGGACCACCTGTATCAGTCGTGGCTTGTACACATTGCTCATCCAACGTTGGCTATGGACTACTGGAATCAGGTGTGGCTTGGGCACTTCACTATGTGATTTTCGAGTGTGGACTGCCCGCATCGCCCTTTGCCTACAAACCACGGCCCATCGATGTTGGACGTGGGCTGCCAGCATAGGCCGTAGCCTGCTCATTACTCAGCCGATATCGGTCGTGAGTTGAGCACATCGATAAGTCATTGTCGGGCATAGACTGCCCGCATCGCCCTTGGTCAAGAAAAAATGATCAGGCAACATGAGGCGTTGCATCGCCCATCGCCTTTGCTTGCACAATAGTCACCCCACGTTGGCGTGGCCTTCTAGCATCGCCTTTAGCTTGCACACAGTGGTCAGCCAACATCAGTTGTGGCCTTCACGTGTCGCCTTTGGCCTGCGCACATGGTTAGCCGACGTCTGACGTGGCCTACCTGTATCGCCTTTGTCCTACATACAACGGTCAACCGACATCGAACGTAGCCTGCAACTATCATATGTGGCTCATTTGTACCAATTTCATTACGTTTATGGTTTGTACGATATTGAAACATATTTTATTTGGAAAAATATGTACTCTACGATTATTTTCATGTATTTAAAAGTAGTTTTGAGCATTTTCATATTTTTCTAACTTGTATTAACTTTTTAAAATTTATTTTTATTATTTTTTATGTCACATTTAAAATATTAAATTTATTAATTTATTTAATTTAAGGTAACTAGATTTGGTTGTGAAATTTTTGCGACAATTTTATAATTTTTTCATGTGTTTTTTATTTATTAATTACCCATTTTTGAGATTTACCAAACATAATAAAAATTAAGAAAAGTGTTGAAATTGTTGAAATTAGGGTTAATATATTAATTTATGAATTACTTGAATTAATTTTCGATTTTTTTCTTCATATTTTCCCTTTTTTTATTAATTAGTTATTCATTTTTTAGATGAACAAAAAAGAAATAAAAATTAAAATAAATTGTTGAAATTGTTGAATTTAAGGCTACTATTATTTATTTGTGAATTTTTGGCATTAAAATTGTATTTTGTTTTTCGTATTTTCCCCTTAATTTATTAATTACCCATTATTAAGATTTACCTAACAAAAAGAAAAATAACAAAAATTGATGAATTTAAGGTTACTTATTCGTGAATTTTGGCCTTAATTTTATATTTTTTCTTATTTTCATATATTTTACTCATGAATTACCCATCTAGATTTACCAAACAAAATAAAAAATTTAAGGAAATTTCTGAAAATTTTTAATTTAAGGTAATTATATTTATTTATTAATTTTTGGTGTTAATTTTATATTTTATTCATATTTTTTATTCATCAATTACTCATTTTTGAGATTTATCGTGATAAAAGAAAAAATAAAATAAATTGTGCAAATTATTGAATTTAAGGTTACAATATTTATTTGTCAATTTTCGGCGTTAATTTTATAGTTTTTTCATATTTGTCCTATGTTTTATTGATCAATTACTCATTTTCGTGATTAACCGAATTTTTTTTTAAAAATATAGTTGAAAATTATTTTTTTATATATATAAAAATGTTATTTGTGGAAGCTAAAGTGTGTTTGTACCTTAGAACATGCATAATTGTGTTGTACATATTCATTCTGAATGTCTAGAAAAACGATGTCCACCCCTTAAAGTCAAAATCTGCGCGTAGAAATTAAGAGCTTCAAGTAGGCCTAACAACATCCGTAGCCAGTGCGCATCGGGAAAGCGATGTTGGCCTACAATAGGCAGCATCAACAAAGGCTGCATGCATGAGCCATGGTGTGTGCGCATAGGCTAGGCAATATCGGCGTCAGGCAACGACAGACAACATTAGCTAAGTTTTCTGCCCTTCAAGCAAACGATGTTGGCCAACGACAAGCGGCATCTGCCAAGAAACATTGGTCACAGACGACCTTTATCGATTGTGACTTGTGCACATTACTCACCCGACGTTGTTCGTTTACTGCCCGTATCGATTGTGGCTTGTGCATATCGTTCAGTCATTTCAAGCATGGAGTGCCTGCATTGCCCTTATCCTGAACACAACGATAAACCGATGTCGGTCATGGCATTAATGCATCGGTTTTGGGCCTACACACAATGGTCAGACGCCGTCGGCCGTGGCCTGCCCGCATCACATTTGCACTTCACTATTGTTCAGTCGAATGTGGTGTGCCCCCATTGCCTTTGGCCTTCACAAAATGGCCAATTGATGTCGGACGTGGGTATGCCAACATTGTCCACAGCTTGCACACATCGGTCTGGCGACGTCGAACATGGCCTGACAACATCATCCGTAGCCTAGAAAGGTCTACCAACATCAAACGTGGCCTGCCAACATCGTTCGTAGCCTGGACACACCGGTCTGCAAACGTCGGATGTTGCCTTCAACCATCATCCGTAGCCTGCACACATCAGTCTAGAGATGTCGGCCAATCGCATGCGGAATCACCCCAGGCTTGCATGCATCTGACGTGCTATGTACACATGTAGAAAGCGACGTCGGCCAATGACATGCAACTTTAACTAAATCGTTCACGCAGAGACGTGGAATGTGTGTATCTTACAAGTGACGTCGGCCAATGGAATGCGGCTTAAGCCAAGGCCTGCATTCACAGATTTGGCATGTGCTCATCTGTCAAGCGATGTTGGCCAACAACATCATCCAAGGATTCACGCCTCATCCATGTCGTGTGCACCTCGATTGTGCAACTTCTGTCGTGGTATTAGCGCATCGGCTAGGTGAAATCGGTTGTGGCCAGCGCGCACCGGCCAAGCGACACCGACCAATGGATTAAGAAAAAATAATGGAATGCCTGCATCAGCCGTGGTGTGTGCGTATAGACTCAGCGACATCGATTGTTGCCTGCGCGCATCGTCCAAGAGACATCGACTAATGGCAGACAACATCAGCCAAGGCCTGCACGCATCAACCATGGAGTGTGCGCATCGACTGGAGACATTGGTCGTGACCTACATTCATCAGCTAGACGATTTCAGTAACGGCATGATACATCAGTCAAGGTCTTAACGCATTTAACAAGGCATGTGCACATTAGGCAAGAAACGTTGGCCTTTTTGGTCAGACCAACCCAACCGACGATCTTCGACAAGAACCTGCATGCATCATCCAGGTGACATCGACCAATGGCAGACAACATCAACAAAGGCTTGCACACATCAGCTATGGCGTGTGTGTATCGAATGGAAGCAACAGTCTTGACGTGCATTCATCGCCGAGGCAATGTCAGCCAACGGTAGGTTGCATCAGCCAAGGTCTTCATGCATCAAACATGGCATGTGCGCATCTTGAAAGTAATATTGGCCAATGAAATGCAGCATCAGCAGAGGCATACACACACCAGATGTTGCGTGTGTGCATTGACAGGGCAACATCGACGTCGGCCAACGAAAGGCAGCATCAATGTGTGCTTCATGAAAGCGACTTCAGCCAAAGACAAGTGGCATTGTTTAGGCGACATTGGTTGTTTAGTCGACGTCACGCATGGACCCGCTGCATCGGTCATGGCCACACACCACTCAACGGTCTTCAGGTTTGGCGTTTCGGCATCGCCCTTATCCTTCGTAAAGTGTCCAGCCGACGTTGGAAGTAGGGTGCCCTCATTGGCTGTAGCCTGCACAATACTAAGCTGACGTCGTCCGTGCACTCCGCGTATCGGTCGTGGCTTATGCACATTGCTCTGCCATTATCGAGAGTGGACTTCCCGCATCGCCTTTGTCCTGCACACAACGTTGAACCAATAAGAATTATTGTCTTCGCACATTGCCTTTTTCCTTCACAAAATAGTCAACTGACGTGGGGCATGACGTGCCCTTCCCAAATAACCTTTACATTTAACACAATGGTCAGCCGATGTCGGACATGGTTTGCCTGCATTGCCTATGTCCTGCACACAATGGTCAACTGACGTCGGATGTGGGTTTCCAAGATCGTCCGCACCCTACACACATCGGACATTCCTACCCGCATAGTTTGTGGCTTGCATTTGTTAGACGAGCGACGACACATGCGGTGACATTGACCGAGGTCTAATCAAACACATGCAGATGTCCATCCCGTACAAAATCCAAAGACTGAGAAACACCCTTCTTGCGTAATAATAGATTTATCAATTTTCTATCCTCTAGTCTCAATGTTTCCATTTCACATGGTTCATTTGTATAATTTTATTGCATTTACAGTTTGTATGATATCAAAATATATTTTATTTGTTCAAATATGTACTCCATGATTATTTTCACATGTTTAAAAGTACTTTCGAGCATTTTCATATATTTCCGTCCTTTATTTATTTTTAAAAATTAATTTTACAGTCTTTTATTTTTACATCACATTTTAAAAATGAAAATTGATAAAATTCTTGAATTCAATTTAACTATAGTTATTTGTGAATTTTTGGCATTAATGTTATTATTTTTCATAGTTTTTACTAATTAATTACCCATTTTTGGGATTTACCGAACAAAAAAAATTAAAACAATTGTTGAGATTTTTGAATTTAACATTACTACATTATTTGTTAATTTTTTGCGTTTATTTGATTTTTTATTTTTTATTAATGAATTACCCATTTTCGGGATCTAGCGAAAAAAAATAAAAATTTTAAAAAATTGTTCAATTCAAGGTTACTATATTTATTTTTAAATTTTTGGCATTAATTTTATATTTCTTAAAAATTTTTCCTATTATTTATTGATGAATTACCTTTTCTGGCAATTTTACCGAACACAATTAATAATTTTAAAAAAATTATTGAAATTTTTTAATTTGAGGTTACTATATTTATTCTTGACTTTTTGGCCATTCCACATCGGTCAGTCGATGTTGATTGTGGACTTCATCTGCCATGGCTTGTGCATATTTCTTAGTCATTGTCCAACATGGACTGACCACATCACCCTTGGCCTATACACAAAGGTCAGTCGACGTCGGGCGTGCATCGCATGCAAACATCGCGTTTGGCCTGCACACAACGGTAAACCAACGTTGGGCATTGCTTGCACACTCTAGTTAGCCCACGTCAGATGTGGTCTGCCGACATTGCCATTGGTGCACACAATGATCAGTTTACCTCTGATGTGGGTTCCAGCATTGTCTGCATCCTACACACATCGGTCTGCCACATCGAATGTGGGATGACAACATCATTCATAGCCTGCACACATCGGTCTACCGACGTCAAACGTGGATTTCAAGCATCGTTTGTATCCTTCACATATTGGTCTGCCGACATTGGATGTGGCTTGCCAACATCCTCTTGTAGCCTGAACACACCATTCTGCATATGTCGGCCAACGACATGTAGCATTTTCCAAGGCTTGCATGCATCTGGTATGGCATGTGCGTATTTGGCAAGCGATGTCGGCCAATGGCATGCAACTTAAGTCAGGGCCTGCACGCATGGACATGGAATGTGCATATATGGAAACTGACGTCGACCAATGGCATGCGACATCAATTAAGGCCTGCATTAACGAACATGGAATGTGCTCATCTGGCATGCAACATCGGCCAATTGAATGCAGCATCAGCCAAGGACCCCACACATCAATCGTGTTGTGTGCACATCTGCTGGGCGACTTCGATCGTGGTCTGAGTACATCGGCCAGGAAACATTGGATGTGGCTAGCGCATATTGGCGAACGACAGGCAGCAATAGCTAAGGCCTGCACGTATAAGTTGTGGTGTGTGTGCATCGATTCGGCGACATCGATCGTGGCCTGCGCGCATAAGCCAGGCGACATTGATCAATGGCAGGCATCATCTTTTAAGGCCTACATGCATCACCTATGGCGTGTGTGCATCGGCTGGGCGACATTGTTCTTGGCCTGCACACATAGGTCAGCCGATGTTGGACGTGCCTTCCTGCATCGGCCTTGGCCTGCAGTCAATGGTCAGCCGACGTCGAATGTGGCCTACCCGATCACCATTGTACTGCACACAACAGTCAGGATATTCCATACGTGGGCTGCACCTTTTGTCCGTGGCTTGAACACATCGGTCATCCAACATCGGATGTAGCCTTCCAGCGTCGTTCATAACTTGCAAACATAGGTTTGATGACATCAAACGTGACCTGCTTCATCTGTAGCCTGCACACATCGGTTTGGTGATGGAATACATGGCCTGGATATATCACCTATGGCCTACACACTTTGGTCAGCTGACGTTGGACGTGCTTAGCCGCACGTTTGAGGCTTGCACTTCTTAGTCGAGCAACGTCACATGCGGTGACATTGATCGAGGTCTAGTTCACAACATGCGGATGTCCATTCCATTTAAAATCAAAAGAGTGTGAAACGCCCTTCTGGTATTACAAAATATTCATCTATTTTGCGTCATCTATTATTAATGTTTCCTCCTCACGTGGTTCACCTGTACCAATTTCATTATGTTTACGATTTGTCCGATATTGAAACATCATATAATTGTACACATATGTACTCTAACATTAGGTTTCACATGTTTAGAATTATTTTCAAGCATTTTTATATTTGTCAGAAATTTAATTATTTTTTTAAATTTATTTTTACGGTTTTTTATTTTTACAACACACTTTAAAAAATAAAGTTGTTTAAATTGTTGAATTTTATGTTACTATATTTATTTGTGAATTTTAGGCATAAATTTTATATCTGTTTCATATTTTTCCTATTTTTTGTTAATTAATAATTGATATTTGAGATTTATCATACAAAAATACAAATTTAAAAATTTAAGACTACCATGCATTAATTTTATATATTTTTAAATATTTTTTCTATTTTTATTCATCAATTAACGAATTTTCGGAATTTAGCGAAGAAAAAAGAAAATTTAAAAATTGTTAAAATTTTTTAATTTAAGGTTACTATATTTATTTGTCAATTTTTGTCATTAAAATTATTATTTTTTCATATTTTTCCTTTTTTTATTCATGAATTACCCATTTTTCGGCATTTACCAAACAAAGATAAAAATTTACAAAAATTGTTCAAATTGATGAATTTAAGATTACTATTATTTGTTAATTTTGGGCGTTAATTTTATAGTTTTCATATTTTTCCTATTTTAACTCATGAATTACCCATTTGTGGGATTAACCAAACAAAAATAAAAATTTAAAAATTGTTGAATTTATTGTTACTATATTGATGTTAGTTCTATATTTATTCATATTTTTTTCCTATTTTCTATTCATCAATTAATCATTTTACTAATTTACCTAACAAAAAGAATGTTGATATTATTAAATTTAAGGTTACTACATTAATTTGTGAATTCTTGGTATTATTTTTTATATTATTTCATATTTTTCTATATTTATTAATCAATTACTCATTTTCGGAATTAACCAAAAAAATTTTTAAATTAAAATATTGTTGAAAACTATATATATATATATATATATATATATATATATATATANATATATATATATATTCATTTGCGGAAGCTAATGTGTGTTTGTACCTTAGAACGTGCACATCTGGGTTGTACACATTCATTTTGAATCTCTCAACAAACGATATCTACTCCTCTAAGTCAGAATCCACGCACGGAATAAAGAGCTTCAAGTGGGACAAGCATTGATTGTTGCTACTATGTATCGACATACAACATCATCCAAGGCCTACACGCAGATTCTTGGCGTGTGCCCATCGGCTGAGCGACATTAGCGTCGGGCAATGGAAGGCGGCATTATCCAAGGCTTGTGTGCTTCAGGCAAGTGACGTTGGCCAATGGCAAGCACCATTTTCTAGGTGACATTGGTCGTGGACTGAGTGTATCGGTTGTTGTTTGTGCACATTGATCAGTCGGCGTTGGATGTGAACTACTTTCATAAGTCGTTGCTTGTACACATTGCTCAGTAATTTTCTGGCGTAGACTACCTGCATCACCCTTGGCATGGACACAACGATCAACCGAAGTCGAGCGTTGCCTTCCTGCATCGCCTTTGTCCTACACATAATGGTCAGCCAACGTCGCTATGGCCTGCCTGCATCGTCTTTGAACTACACACAATGGTCTGCCGACGTCTGACATAGTACAAACAATGGTCTGCCGCCGTCGGACATAGTGCGCATCGCTTTTGGCCTTTACAAAACGATCATCCAACATCAAATGTGGGCTTCCAGTATCGTCCGAAGCTTGCACTCATTGGTCTGCCCACTTGAACGTATCGAGCCAAATTTCACCATAGCCTTGACATATAGTTCAGCGAATGTCTAACGTGGCCTTACATCATCGTCCATAGCCTGCACATATTGGTCTGCAAATTTCTGCAAACATCAAGCAGAATTAGCCAAGACTTGCACGCATTTGACGTGAAATGTGTGCATCTTGCAAGCAACGTCGGCCAATGGAATGCGACTTCAGCAAAATCCTACACGCACGGACGTGGTATTTGCGTATCTGAAAGCGAAGCCGGCTAACATAATTTGGCTTCATCCAAGGCCAGAATACACGGACATGGAAGGTGCCTATCTGGAAAACGACATTAACCAACGACATGCAACATCAAACCAGGCCTGCACGCATCAGTCGTGTCGTGTGCATATTAGCTAGGTGACTTCAGTCGTGGTATGAGTGTATCGTATAGGCGACATTGGCTGATGTCTACGCACATCAGCCAAGCAATATCGGCCAATGGAATGCAGCAACAAACAAGACCTACATGCGTCAGCAGTGGCGTGTGCTCAATACTCGGCGACAGTGGTCGAGGCTTGCGTGCATCTTCCACGCGACATCAACCAAAGGCAGGCAACATCATCCAAGTCATGCATACATCTACCGTGGCATGTGCACATCGATTGGGCGACATTGGTCGTGGACTGCAAGCATCGGCAAGGCGACGTCGACCAACTGTTGGCAGCATCAACCAAGGTCTTCACGCATCTGACGTGGATTGGGCGTATCTGTCTAGTAACGTCAGACAACATCATCCAACATCATCCAAGGCATGCACACATAACTCATGGTGTGTTCGCATCAGATTGGTGACATTGACGTCGGCAAATGACAGGCACCATCAATCAAGGATTGTGCTCTTTAGGCAAGCGACATTGGCCAATGATAGGCAGCATTATCCAAGGCATGAAAATATCTGGCATGGCATGTGTTCATCTGGAAAGGTACATTGGCCAATGAATTGCAGCAAAATCCAAGTCCTCCACGCATTGTCGTGGTGTGTGTTCATTGGCTTGGCGACATTTGCATTGGCCAATGTCAAATAGCATTAGCCGAGGTCTCTACACTTCGGGAAAGTGATGTTAGCCAATGACATGCATTATCAGTGAAGGCCAACACGTATCATTCGTGGGTATGCCCATTAGCAGGGCGATATACATCGGCCAAAGATAGGAAGCCGCACCCAAGGCCTATGTTCTTCGGGCAAGTGGCATTGACTAGGCCACATTTGTGGCGCACAACAATCAGCTGACGTCGGGTGTGGACCAGCCGCATCGGTTGTGGACTCTGAAAATCACTCAGCGGTCAGGTAAGCTTGGCCTTCCCACGTCTCCCTTTATTTACACATAACGTCCATGCGATGTCGGACGTGCGCGGCTTGTGTCGGCCGTAGCCTGCTCATTGCTTAGCTGACATTGGCCATGGATTACCCACTTTAGCCATGTATTGTGCACATTTCTTAGCCGTTGTCAGGCGTGGAATGCCCGCATCGCCCTTGGCCTTCAAGAAATTGTCAGGCGACATCGGGCATATCCTACACCCATCGCCTTTGGCCTGCAGAAGAGTCACCCGACGTTAGGCATGGCCTTCCCGCAATGCCTTTTACTTGCACATAGTGGTCAGCCGATGTCGAATGTGCCCTTCATGCATCGCCTTTGGTCTGAACAGTATGGTCAGCCTACGTCGGATGGAGCTTGCCCGCATTGCCTTAGGTTTGCACACAACGATCTGCCGACGTCGGACGTGGCTGCACCTATCATTTGTGGCCTTCACACATCGGTCAGCCAACGTCTGACGTGGCCTTCCAGCATCGTCTGTTTCCTCCACAAAGTGGTCTCTTGATATCAGAGTTGCTTTCAAACATCATGTGTAGCCTTCAAACATCGGTTTAACGTAGCCATGATGCATCGCCTGTGGACTGCATACTTCTGAATTTTTGGTGTTAATTCTATAATTTTTTTCTTATTTTCCTTCTTTTTTATTTACCAGTTATTCATTTTTAGGATTTATCGAACAAAAATACAAATTAAACAAATTGTTGAAATTGTTGAATTTAAGATTACAATATTTATTTGTGAAATTTTTGTGTTAAAAATATATTTTTTCTTCATATTTTTCTTTTTTAGTTAACGAATTACCCCCTTTTTAGATTTACCAAACAAAAAGAAAAATAACAAAAATTATTGAAATTGATGAATTTAAGTTTACTATATTTATTGTGAATTTTGGCATTAATTATATATTTTTTTTTCATATTTTTCCTATATCTTATTCATATATTACCCATTTATGAGATTCACCAAACCAAGTTAAAAATTATTATAAAACTTTTTGAAAATGTTGAATTTAAGGTTACTATATTTATTTTTGAATTTTTGGTGTTAATTCTATATTTTATTCATGTTTTTCCTATTTTTATTCATCAATTACTCATTTTTAGGATTTTCCAAAAAAATAAAAAAAAATTATTGAAATTATTGAATTTAAGGTTACAATATTTATTTGTGAATTTTATATTTTTTTCCCATATTTTTCCAAGGTCTTCAGGCATCAAACATGACATGTGCGCATCTGGCAAGCAACGTTGACCAATGAAATGCAGCATTAGTAGAGGCCCGCACACATCGGTCGTGGCGTGTGTGCATCGGTTGAGCGACATTTGCATCGTCCAACATCAGGCAATATTACCCCAGGCTTGTGCGCTTAAGGTGATCGGTGTTTGCCAACAATAGGCAACATCAGCCAAGGCGTGCAAGCATCAGCAGTGGCATGTGCACATTGATAGGGCAACATCGACGTTGGCCAACAGCAATCAGCATCAGTGTGTGCTTCATACAAGCGACTTCAGCCAACGGCAAGTGGCATAGGCCAAGCGACATTGGTCGTTGCGGCCTTGGCTTCTCCACATAGTTTAGCCGACATCATGTGTGGACCTGCCGCATCGATTGTGGCCTATGCACATCACTAAGTGTTCATCGAGTTTGGCCTTCCGGCATCACCCTTATTCTTCATAAAACGTCAAGCCGACGTTGGATATAGGGTTCCCGCATTGGTTGTAGCCTGCAAAATACTAAACTGACGTCGTCCGTGGACTGCCCATATCGGTCGTGGCTTGTGCACATCGCTCTGCCATCGTCGAGAGTGGACTTGCGGCATCACCTTTGGCCTAGACACAATGGTCAACCAATAATGGGCATTGTCTTCCCGCATTACCATTGGAGTTCACACAATGTCCAGCCGACATTGAAAATGGCGTGGCCTACCCAAATCACCTTTGGACTACACATAATGGTCAACCGACGTCGGACATGGTTTTTTTGCATTGTCTTTGGCCTACACACAATGGTCAACTGATGTAAGATGTGGGCTGCCATGATTGTCCTTACCCTGCACACATCGATACGCCGACGTTGAATGTGGCCTAACAGCATCGTCCGTAGCCTACACACATCGGTATGCCGATGTTGGCCGTGGCCTTCCAGCATCGCCTTTGACTTGCAGACAATGGTCAACCGACGTCGGACGTGGACTTCCTACATCACCTTTGTCCTGCGTAAAATGGGCAATCGACGTTGGATGTGGCCTGCCTGCATAGCCTTTGGCATTCACACAACGGCAGCTGACGTCGGATGTGGGTCGCAACTATCCTTTGCAGCCTGCACACATCGGTCAGCCAACGTTGGACGTGGCCTACCTGCATCATCTGTATCCTGCCCACAACAGGCAATTAACGTCGGATGTGGGTTGCACCTATCCTTTGTAGCCTGCACGCATCGGTCACCCATCGTCGGACATGGCCTACATGCATCGTCTGTATCCTGCACACATTCGTCTACTTACGTTTGGCATGCCTGCTAGCATTGTCCATATCCTTCACACATCGGTCTGCCGACGCCTGACATGGCGTAGTGACATCGCCTATGGCCTTCACATTTCGGTTTGTCGACATCGGACATGCCTACCCACGTAGTTTGTGGCTTACATTTGTTAGACGAGCGAAGTCACATGAGGTGACATTGATCAAGGTCTAATCAACAACATGCATATGTCCATGCCGTACAAAATCCAAAGACTGAGAAACACCCTTATTGCATAATAATAGATTTATCTATTTTCTATTTCATATTCTCAATGTTTCCATTTCACATGGTTCATTTGTATAAATTTTATTGCATTTACAGTTTGTACGATATCAAAACATATTTTATTTGTTCAAATATGTACTCCATGATTATTTTCACATGTTTAGAAGTACTTTCAAGCATTTTTCATATTTTTCCGACTTTTATTTATTTTTAAAATTTATTTTTATCGTATTTAAAATTTAGCAAATTATTGAATTCAAGGTTACTACATTTTTTTGTGAATTTTTGGCGTTAATTTTATAGTTTTCATATTTTTCGTATTTTCACTCATAAATTACCCATTTTTGAATTTATTGTTACTATATTGATGTTAATTTTATAGTTATTCATATTTTTCCTATTTTCTATTCATCAGTTACTCATTTTCCATATTTTCCTAACAAAAAAATGTTGACATTATTCAATTTAAGGTTTCCATATTTATTTGGGAATTCTTGGCATAATTTTTATATTTTTTTTATACTTTTCTATGTTTTATTTATCAATTAATCATTTTTCAGGATTAACAAAAAAAAATATAAATAAAAAATTGTTGAAAACTATTTTTTTATATACACAAATGTTATTTGTGGAAGCTAATGTGTGTTTATACCTTAGAATGTCCATATTTGGGTTGTATATATTCATTTTGAATCTCTCAACAAACGATGTCTACTCCTTTAAGTCTGGATCCATGCACGGAATCAAGAGCTTTAAGTGGGCCAAGCATTGTTCGTTTCTACTATGCATCGAGTAAGCAATGTCAGCCAACGACATGCAACATCATCCAAGGCCTACACGCATGATTCTTGGCGTGTGCGCATCGGCTGGGCGACATCAGCGTCGAGCAATAGCAGGCAACATTATCCAAGCCTTGTGTGCTACAGGAAAGCGACGTCAGCCAACGAAAAGCATCATTTTCCAAGAAAAATTGGTCGTGGACTGAGCGTATCGATCGTGGCTTGTGCACATTTCTCAGTCGGCGTTGGTTGTGGACTTCCTGCATAAGTTGTGGCTTGTGCACATTGCTCAGTCATTTTCGGGCGTAGACTGCCTGCATCACCTTTGGCATGAACACAATGGTCAACCGAAGTCGGGCGTTGCCTTCCTGCATCGCGTTTGTCTTGCACACAATGGGCAGCCGCCATCGGGCTTGGCGTGCCGCCATCGCCTTTGGACTACACACAATGCTCAGCCGATGTCAAAGCTAGTCCACATCGCTTTTGGCCTGCACCAAACGATCAGCCAACATCGGATGTGGGCTTCTAATAACGTCCACCGCCTGCAGACATCGGTCTGCCGACTTGAACATATCGTGACAAATTTGTTCATAGCCTTAACACATAGGTCTGCCAATGTCGAACATGGCCTTACATCATCGTCCATAGCCTGCAGACATTGTTCTGCAGATTTCGGTCAACATCAAGCAGAATTAGCCAAGACCTGCATGCATTTGAAGTGAAATGTGTGCATCTTCCAAGCGACGTCAGCTAATGGAATGCGGCTTCAACCAAATCTTTTACGCATGGACGTGGAATTTGCGTATATGGTAAGCGAAGCCGGCTAACATAACGCGGCATCATCCAAGGCCTAAATGCACGAACAGGGCATGTGTGCATCTGGCAAACGACGTCGGCGAATGACATGCAATATCAATAAAGTCCTGCACGCATCAGTCGCGTCTTGTGCACATCATCTAGGAGACTTCATCCGTGGTTTGAGTGTATCGTTTAGGCGATATCTGCTGATGTCTGCGCGCATCCGCCAAGCAACATCGGCCAATGGAAGGCATCAATAACAAGTCCTACACACATCAGCCATGGTGTGTGTGCACCGAATCAACGATAGAGGTCATGGCTTGCGTGCATCTGATAGTTAACATCAACCAAAGGCAGGAAACATCATCCAAGGCATGCACACATTAGTCGTGGCATGTGCACTTCGATTGCACGACATCGGTCGTGGACACTGCATGCATTGTCCAGGCGACGTTTGCCAACTATTGGCGGCATCAACCAAAGTCTTCATGCATCTGATGTGGTTTGGGAGTATCCGGCTAGTGACGTCAGAAAACGGCATGCAACATCATCCAAGATATGCACACATAACTCATGGCGTGTGTACACTAGATTCGCGACATCGACGTCGGAAAATGGCAGACACCATCAACCAAGGATTGTGCTCTTCGGGAAAGAACCGTTTTCCAATGATAGGCAGCATCAGCAAAGACATGCACATATCATGCATGGGATGTGCGCATCTGGCAAACGATGTTGGCCAATGAAATGCAGCAGAAGCCATGTCCTGCACGCATCGTCCTGGTGTGTGTTCATTGGATGGGCGACATTTGCATTGGACAATGTCAGATAGCATTAGCCAAGTCCTATGCACTTCGTGCAAGCGATGTTAGCCAAATACATGCAACATCTATGAAGGCCAGCACACATCACTCGTGGAATGTTCCCATCAGCCAAGGCCTATGTTCTCCAGGCAAGCGGCATTGACCATGCCACATTGGTGGTGCACAACGCTGAGATGATATCGGGTGTGGACCAGCCACATCATTTGTGGACTCTTCAAATCACTCAGCGGTCAGTCAGGCTTGGCCTTCCCACATCTCCCTTTGCCTGCACATAACGGTCAGGCGATGTTAAACGTGGGATGCCTGCATCAACCGTAGCCTGCTCATTGCTCAGCCGACATTAGCCGTAGATTGCCTTTGGACTTCAAAAAATTTAGATGTTGTATTGTACGTATTTATTTGGAATTGGGATAAAAGTAAGAGGTAGGCCTGTTTTGTTTGGAATTAGACTTGCTGAAAAATGAAAACGTTAGATTGGCTGGACCAAATAATAAACCCAAAACATGGTCTCAAATGGGTTTAAAGAATTCGGCTATACGCAAATAAAATAAATTAATATAAATTAATTATTGAGCTTCTTGATCATAATGAGATAAATTAATTAACTTAATTACAAACTAAATTAATTAAACATATAACTATATATAAGTAGACTAGTTAACAAAATTTTAAGTAAAACTAAAATCTCTTGACAATTTTCAAATATTCATAAAATATATTAATTATATACATAAATTTTAATAACATATATATATATATATATATATATATA
>NC_028646.1:16905931-16946094 GCF_001406875.1 Solanum pennellii
ATATATATAGAATAACTTGCAAACCATTTTTTTGGAGATCTTTTAATGTCAATTATTTTAAATCATTTGAAATTAAGAAACCCTATGATTTATTTATATTGGGTAGGGTCAAAATTGGGTGTCAACAACTGTCTCTCATATTACTTGGATTGATGCAAGAAATTAAGGAAAAATGAAACTTACTAATCCAATTTTGATCGACCACATATTCCTCTTTGGAAAAAGGATTTGGGTAATAACTTTTAAGAATTATGCACAAACCCCGGAAGTGGGTCTCCTACATATCTCAGACTATATGAGAATTCAAGCCACTTGTAGTTCAACATGCTCGATTTGACGCACGATTTGGAAAGAGTTTAAAAGCCATCTCGATATCAGATTAAAAAGGGATAAAAATGCTCAGGAATAGGATTTTAGAGCGAATGTTGGAATACAACCGAGTTTTTGACATTGAGCTCACCTACATATCCTTAAACCTTATGAATCAGACTATTTGTGGTTTGAATCAATCAGTTGAAAATGAAATCTATTATGCTAAATTACCTTTGGTTCTGGATAAGTGATGAATTAAGTCGAGTATGAAAAAAGGCTTGTAACCTCTTAGCCATGAATATGGAGCTCTTAACAACCATAAGTTGGAACCTACAAAGACATAATTTTCAAAGCTCATGGTGCATCATCACTCGGATTGGAAAGTAGCTTTCGGTGGAACCAAAGAAAAACCCACATGCCTTCTGATAGGGGTGTGGTTTGGTTGTGGTGGAAGTCGCTCCTCCGCTCACGTCCTAAGATTTTGACACTCCTCTTTAGACTATGTCCCAGCTCGCTGCTAGGAAAAAGTTCCACATTCTGCTGCATCCTTGTTGTTGTCATTCGCGCCTGTGGTTTGATTTGAGAATTCATCCTCTTTGATGCTCTCGACAAAGACTGAAACAACTTGTTAGTAGAAAATTTAACTGAGAAAGTGGTAGTATCTCTTATGATGTTTTTTAGTTACTCTTGATGTGAAAGATGTCACATAAGTATGTTCAGCGTATGCCGCTTTTTAACACATTATGTCCATTAAAACTCATGATTTGCTGAGGATTTTGAGATGTCATTGCTTGTTTTCTGAATGAAAAACTTCGGTGATCTCTAAAACGAGGTAGATGGATCAATGATTATCAACTTATAACGAGGTGGATGTCTCAATAATATTCCAACCGTAACGAGGTGGATGCTCGATAATATTCGACCTCTAATGAGGTGAATGCTCGATAATATATCAACTGTAAAGAGGTGGATGACTCAATTATAGTTCAACTATAACAAGGTGGATGCTCAATAATATTCCAACTATAACGAGGTGGATGGCTCAATAATATTCCATCCATAATGAGGTGGATGACTCGATAATAGTCAAACTGTAACAAACTGGATGACTTGATAATATTCCAACTGTCATAAGGTGGATGCTCGATAATAGTCCAACTTTAACGAGGTGGATGACTCAATAATAGTCCATCTACAAACGAGGTGGATGGATCTATAATACTCCGACTATAACGAGGTGGATGCTCTATAATATTCCAACTATAACGAGGTGGATGACTCAATAATAGTCCAACTGTGATGAGGTGGATGGCTCGATAATATTTAAAATGTAACGAGGTGGACAGCTCGATAATATTCCATTTGTAATGAGGCGGATGACTCGATAATAGTCAAACTGTAATGAGGTGGATGACTCGATATATTCCATCTGTAATGAGGTGGATGACTCGATAATAGTCAAACTGTAACGAGGTGGATTACTCGATAATATTCCATATTTAATGAGGTGGATGACTTGATAATAGTCCTACTATAACGAGGTGGATGGCTCGATAATATTTCAATATAATTCAAAAATAGGAACATGAAATGGAAAAACAAATTACGAACTACTTATGGGGTTCTCCCAACAAAATTATATGCTAAATGCTTTGATTGGCCAATCAAAGCACATAATCCATTTTATGGGGTGGCTACCTGACAAATTGGAATTTTGACTCTAACATTGTGAAGAAACACATACGATTAAATTGCTATGCGAGAAACAAACTAAAAACTAAATTGACGTATATGCACGTGCGACTATGATTCTCTCTTTAAAAGACAGAATTATCGAGGTGAATGACTTAATTCATTCACACGAAGATGAAACACTCTTGCCTCCCTTGAAAAACTCAACAAAATTTAAGTTTGTTACTGACATTTTCCATCGTTATCAAAAATTTTTAACAATTCAATAACTTTCACTGTGATGGAGATATTGCGGTCACTAACATCTTTTTGATATTATGGACTCATTGATCTTCCCTTGCAACACATCTAAAATAGTTTCACTTTTGATCATCTTCAGATTTGATGTTGATTTCACATACGATTTTGATTTTACCAATACTATCACCTACAAAGCTTGACACCAGACGTCAGTATCGATGATGAAGTAAAGGATAAAAGTAAAGTTTAAGAACTAGATAAGTCATTTGGGTTTTCAAGATTAGGCTATGATGAGCCCAATTATAACTTTAATCATGACTCGTGACTAGCGATCATCAAACACTTTGTTTCTTACAACTTTCAAAAAATATATTAGTGTTTGGCTTCAGTATCCTGCAACATAAAAAAGAAAATGTATATAAATCACTTGAGGCAACATAATGAAATAAAGGTAAATTTAGATGGAAAGTTTTCTAGATATGTCAATGAGGCCACGATAGGCGTGAATGATGTCTTTTTCCGCGCTTCACATCTTCGACATTATCATTTTTGTGACTTCGTTGTTCCTGCATTAAAAAAAAGTTCTTAGTTTGAAGACTGGTTTCTGTTGGTCTTGTCTCCACGCTCCATCATGTAGTTGGCTTGCACGCTCATCCGTCCTTTTTAAGATAATGTTAATGGTATTTTTCAGGACCCTCTTCAAAATATTCTGTCCCAGTCTGAAATATATTTTACTCTCGTAACTTGATTTGTTAATTCTGAGGTTGCCCATTCAGGAATTTTGAGGCCCCTCCTCTAAATTTTATCCCAGTTTGCCTCAATAAATATAAGACTTTTAACAAAGGACATTGTTGTGCGGAATTTGAGATCAACTCAACATATTTGTCCCGGTTGCACATTTCGACATGATCTCCAATTTGATTATTCATAACATGTCATCTAGTGAAATTTTTTGATCCACCCAAAAATCTACCCAGTTGCATTTTGACATTCAAGTCTTGACTTGTCGAAGAAATCCATCTTCAAATGATTTTTGAGATCCTCTCAAAAATACTGTCCCAGTTTCAATTATAAAGAGAAATGAAAATCTTACTAGGTATATGACCGAGCCATTATGGCGCCTTCGTATCCCGTCTGAGTAGGAATCAGGTCAAACGTAGTCCCCCCTCAGAGATTAACAAAAGTAATAATTTTGCAAGGAAACTAACCGAGGCTGACATAGGCCGCCTACGTATCTCATTCTTTAGAATTCAGGTCAGACGTAGTTGATTATAAGGGAAGGTGCGCCAAAATGGACAAAAGAGATAAAATGTGCATTTTCAAAAGAAAGATAACAATAATTTTATGGCAGAATTCTGCCCGACGTTGGGCACACTTCTTTTCTACCATTTGATGACGAATATCTTCAAATGACTCTGTTCAAAGATGTTTGGAAAGTCTTTTCAACAAGAGGAATCACAGCTGATTAGAGTGCTACCAAGTTTCGTTTATTGATCAAATTGTTGTTGATTATGTTTTGAATGTTGTGCTTGAGGGTTGAACAATTCTTTGTGTCGTGTCCAACGACTCCTGAATGATAAGCACATATGTGGTCAGCCCTTTATAATTTTCCCAAAGGATTGGCTGGTCTTCTTTCTATAGGATAGAGCATACCCATTGCTACCAATCTGTAACAAAGTTGAGTTTGAGATACCCTTAATGGTGTAAATACATTAGGATCCTTTCTAAAGTTTTGACGGGGAAATTTTCTTGATTGACATTATGATTTTGATTTTTCCTTTGTGGAAACTGACAGTGAGCGCATATGGGTAGTTGTGATCATAGATACCTCTTTTTCTTTTCCTTTTGATATATTCATATCACTAATTCTGGTAGACTTTCCATTGGCTCGCAATGTGGTAAAGTTTGTGACCTTTCCAGCCTTGAAACCATATTCCAGAGTTTCTCCCAATTTGACGATCTCGACAAATTTTTGTGCCATCATACATAACATTCTTTCATAGTACTAAAACTCTTGAATTAGAATAAATATTTGAGTGAACTCACATTCGAACATGGGAGGTTGAACTCTTGCGACCTCTTTTCTCCAACAACGAGCGTACTCTCTGTAATTTTTGGAAGACTTTTGTTTGATTTTGTCTAGGTAGTAGCGATCTGGGGCAGCTTCTACGTTATGTCCAAATCTTTCTGTGAAATTATTTACAAGGGCATTCCAACTTGTCCATTGTTTCAATTCTTGTGATGTAAGCCACTCCAGAGCTTCTCCACGAAGACTTCGACTGAAGAGACGCATCAACAATATTTCATTTTTGCAAACTCTCACGATTTGATCTAAATAAACTTTTAGATGTTCTAGTGAATTTCCAAATCCATTAAAAGTGACAAACTTTGGCACTTTGAACCCTTCTGGAAGGTCCAAGTTCGAATGAATGCATAATTTTTCATAATTCAACCCCACCACTTATGAAGCACAATCAAGTTCTTTTATCGCTTTCACAATTTCTTCATTTATGATCTGCTTAGTCTTTTCCTCTTTGACCCTCCACTCCTTCTCTTTCTCTTTGTCGTGGTCAAGTTTGGAATAGACAGTATAATGAAGATGTTGTTTGATTTGGACTAGAATATCAAAAGTGACTTTCGGAGGTAAGGGTTGAGCATTTTTTGGATTTTGAGTGTCTTTTGCAGGGGCATGGTACATAGAAGGGGTTGTTTGAGGATTGTTGAAATTTAAGCTTTGAAACGGAGGAAAAATTTTAAAGTTATTTTGTGTTTTGGTTTTGAAAGATGGGGAAAACTTGAAAATTGGTATTCATGTTGTGGAAAGGGTGTGGTTCTTGGTATGAAGTGCTAGCGTGATGGAGATTTGAGGTGGTTAGGTCGATGGTGGAAGGATTTTGAATAGGGTTTGAGGGTGGTTATTTAAGACATGCTACGAGTTTAAAGTCAGAGGAGGAAAATGGAGTGGGCCTTCCATTTACTGGAGTGGTTCCATCGACACTCGGAGTTGATAAATTTTAATTTTTTTGAGCTCAGCCCTTAAATAAGAAATTGTTGTATCAACTGTGCAACTAAATCATTTTGTTCAACAGCCGGTAGTTGAACTACAACAACTTCAATCGGGGCCGGTATTCTCATTATTCTGGGTCATTTTTCTTCTCTATTTCAACAAATTTCTATTGGAAAAGTAATCTCTGAGAGCTTTAAATGCTCAACAACTAATCAATACAATCATTTTTGAGTACCTAACAAGGAAAAATAACTCAAAGGCAAATTTGTTAGTTTATGTAGGCAGTAGGGAATACAAAATATCACACGCAAAGCTGTAAGTACATAAGAGTCGCTTCATTTGAAGAATGGCTAGCCCAAAGATATAAAGAAATGATTAGATAGACAATAATTTGTCTATCTGATTTTTTGCTTTGTGAGTCAAAAATGTCGACCTAAGATGAGATAAAATCGATTGAATATTTCATTGTAGTTCTTTTTTGTTACTTAGATGTAACTCTAATTTCTTTGTAAGAGTTTGGAAAATATAAAATTTCTCTGAATGGGGACCGAACCATGGATGACTGCCTACATATCTCATAGGGGCAGAATTCAGGTCCTACTTAGTTCGACCCACTTGAATTTTTTTTTAATTTTTTTTCACTTTGAGACGATGAATCTTTTCTGATATGAGAGTAATCATTTTTTAAAAAGTGAAGTTCAAATTTTATCGGGAAACTAAAGACTCGAACAGTATTTGGACGCACTTTTGACAGTGACTTGACATTTGCGCCTATGGGTTCTAAAAAAAGTTCAAGAAGAGTGAGCTATAATATCTCCAAATAAAGCAACATATTCATATAATCAGTGATAGCACATAAACAATTATTACGTGGTCTAAACAGATATGTGACCCTTTTGTGCCAAGGGTAGGCCTATTGATTTGAGGGATTTATACATGATTTGAAACATTTCAATGTCCAAAATCCATATTTATACAAACTTGATAAGTAAACCGAATTGGGATACATAGTAGGGAAACCTGGATAAAAAATAATCAGTCCCGCGCAGTATGACCCTAAACTATGCCTCCACAAAAGATTCTTCTTCTTTCTTAATTCTTTGTCATCTCCACGTGCAAATGTCTTTGGATGGACTAGTAGCTTGTGAAGCGCTTTCATCATCCTAAATAAACTATAACCTAATTCTTATCCCATGAGACAATTATTTTTCAAACAATGTATACATCCTTCAAATTTAAACACATAAATATGAACATCTGTTTTGGTTTTGGGCCATTTTTGACTCAAGGTGGTCTCTTTAATGGGCCCAACACACCTTGGGCGTTGGGTCGTCTTAGGCTAATGCTTATATTTGAAATGGTTTTGATCTATCTTAGTTGACTATAATTGGCTTAGAAATGACGGTTACCCGAGTTAGACAGACGACGGGGTGAAGCTAACAAATGACGTTGCATGACCGCAAGCCAACTGTTCATTTATTACTTCCAAAGGCAGACTTGTTTGTTTTCTGAAAGAAGTTGTGGTAAGCCACGTAATTCCCTTTATCCTAATGCAAACTATTTGCCGTTTGGTGGAAATTGTGCTATGAAAATGCAACAGTTGATACGACAAAGAAGCAAATAAGAAATTACTTCTCATAGACAAATAAGTCTAGTTTTAAGGTTAGAATTCTCCGAATCACCAGCGGAGTCGCCATTCTATTTTATTTAGTAAAATAGTTTTTGTATGTTCTGAGACTTTTTTAGAGTCGGCACTTAATTTTTCAAGAAAAATGAAGAAAACCTGACTTTCAAAAGACTTAAGACAAAAAATCGATTGAAAACTTAAAAAGGGATTCAGGGATTACAATTTATATTTTAGGAAGGGTTTTGCGGCACCTTATATATTTGCTAACTCGCAATTATCAGACAACTAACTTATTTGGCTAAGAAATTTTTTTAACTTATTTCTACTATTTGAATTTCATGAAATATTATCTTTCTATCTAGAGTAAAAATTACTAATTTTGCAAAATTCATTGTTAGAGTTATTTAGAAAATGATCGACTTGGTTATATCGTTAAAATGAAATGAAGTGCCTTACGGGGATTTTGAAGTTTTTTAACCCTAGAACTAACGATATATATCGACAAGTAGTGAAACAAATGAGGTAAAGTAAAAGAGAGAGAAAGAGAGAAAGAGAGAGAGAGAGTTGGGTCCAAGTCCGGTGTCTGTTTGCCTGGACCGGTATTTGGACCCATTTGTTTTGGGTTTTTGACCCATTTGCATTGTACCTGTCCAAAGCTAACCAAATATTAGTAAATAATAAATATAAAAAAAATTACTAGGGCCTAGTCCAAAAATAACAAAATAAATAATTTCGGAAAATAAATTTAGGCCTTTATGGCCCAATCTCTTCAACCTATTCCACTTTTTCGAAGATTTCATACTTCATGCCCTGTTCATCGATTTTAGACTTGGTTGACTTGGGTAAAACTAAATGTATTTGGGCCTTTACGACCCACCCAGAATATGAGGGGAAAATGAAATCTCGGACTATATCACATGCAACAAATGACGAGATTTAGCACTCGAAATTATATCCTCAAAACAATATCTAAGTAAATATCTAGAGCTTCGATGTAATCGATATACTCTGAACATAATCTATGCTAAGCGATAGTCTAGCTGATTTTGATGGAATGAACCAGAACAAAGGAGAAAATAACTCCAATGTATAAAACATGCACATCTAAATGCACTTGCCAAACAGCAAACAAAATATGCCAAAATCTAATTCATTAATTCACTTAAAATAAGATACCAATGACTTTAGCATATAAAGAAATGGTCATTCCAAGCATTTTAACTCCTTTTCAAAATAGAATATGAGAACCGATCAAAAACAATTTAGAAGGAAATACTTTGTTATTTCTACAAAAAAAACTTAATAACTTTTATAAACAAATAATCGAAGAACACTTAACCCAAAGCGAGACTATCTACAGAAAAGGATATCCAAACAAATGTGACAAAAAAATTAACAAACCTGATTTAAAATTTGAGCAAGAATGAGATTTCATGATAACAATATGGACAACAACTCACTACTGATTTTATTCCTTAAGGCCTCGATGAAACTAATTAAAGAGAATATAATGAAGAAACCATGTACTAATTTTAACAATCATAGAAGCATAAAGAAGAGGAATAAAGCCGAGAGGATGGATATATATTCACAATCCTACGACTCACTATCTATAGAAGAAACAAGCTAAAATTTCGCACAAGGTCCGTGGAATATTCTAGAAGGCAAAGGAGACAAAATTTTTTTAATAACACGAAAGGATAAGCGAATCTCACATAAAGCATATTATGCAATGATAAATAAGTTGTTTGACTAGAGTCTGGCCCCGAAACAATAAACTAATCTCCACATATACCAAAATATAACACTTTAAGAGACAAAAGGGTAACACGATATATAGTAAACTCGTAAGGAAAAAAACCTAGCAACACAAAAGGTCCAATCCCGAAAAAAAGGAGAAAGGAACAAAGATTTTTTTTGAAATTGTTTTTTTTATCAAAATAAATTGATTAAAGAAAAAAAACTAACAGTACGTAATGCAACTCAATACTCGAAACAGTGACATCTCAATTCATTCTTCCAAATTAAGGCGAACGAATAAAAGACACGATGTCAAGCGTTAAGAAATGAAATAGATTCACAGGCACTCAAGAAGCAAGCTCAAGAAGCTGAAATAGTAAACAACATCAAGATAAACCCACAAGTAAAGCCTACAGACTTCTAGGCTTAGACTTTAAATCATGCGTAATCAATAAAATGATTAAGAACATATATATCACATCTAAATTAATAGGAACCAACATCCAACAACCATAACATAGAATTTTTCAGGCATGATATTATTCCAAAATAGAAGAAGTGGCAAAAGAAGATTGTGAGGAATAAGATCTTACCTTTCTCCGGCGCAGCGAACTAGACAAGATTAGCAACCAAAAGACGATGAGATTTCACCACCGAAAGAGTCTAGCAGAACTGATATTTTGACTACTTTATCAAATTGTTCTTAATGTTCTTGTTCAACACAACCAAATATTTTTCTCCCAACTCCCTCTCTTTTTAATTCCAAATTTATAAGGATTTTCCCAACACTTTCCTCTTAATACCCATTTTTTTTTAAAATTCCGTCGTCTAAAAAATAAAAAATCCTCCTCAACAATAAGGGCGATAGAGTATATGTAGGAGAAGAACAACGGTAGATTTATGGGGGGAAATAGGGTGAATTTCCATCAAAAATTCAAATTTCTTCCTCAGATAAAGTTGAGGAGTTGTCAATTGTACCACTCCTAAACGGAACTTTGAGGGGAGTCGTCCGATTCTCGAGCAAGGACAGGAAAACACCAGATTATGACACCTATACCACTCTCTTGGTACGGAGAGAACGATGGGAAGAGGAAAGAAGTCGCACAATGGATTCACGTTGTTGGGTCGCGGTTTAAGCTTAGGCCTTGACTTGATCTGGTTTTTCTGGGTTTGTTGCATTGGAGAAGCAGAAACACACGCGAGTTATGGGGTCAGGTCGGTTTCTCGTTTGGTATTGAATGGTTGGGAATGGGTTCCTTTGTTGAAGAATTGGAATTGGGTCGGTTTAGATGTTGTATTGTACTTATTTCTCTGGAAATGGGATAAAAGTAAGAGGTGGGCATGTTTTGTTTGGAATTAGGCTTGCTGAAATATAAAAAAAGTGGGATAGGCTGGACCAAAGAATAAGCCCAAAACTTCGTCTCAAATGGGTTTAAAGAATTTGGTTATACCCAAATAAAATAAATTAATATAAATTAATTATTGAGCTTCTTGATCATAATGAGATAAATTAATTAACTTAATTACAAACTAAATAAATTAAACATATAAACTATTATACAAGTAAACTATACAAGTAAACTAATTAACAAAATTTTAACTAAAACTAAAACCTTTTGACATTTTTCAAATATTCATAAAATATACTAATTATATATATAAATTAAATTTTTAATATATATAAAACTATTTAGAATAACTTGCAAACCATTTTTTTTTTAGATTTATAAAGTAAATTATTAAGAAACCCTATGATTAATTTATACTGGGGAGGATCAAAATTGGTTGTCAACACTCCATGCATCAGCCGTGGTGTGTGTGTATCGACTCAGCGACATCGATCGTTGCCTGTGCATTGTCCAGGAGACATCGACTAATGGTAGACAACATCAGCCAAGGCCTGTACGCATTATCCATGATGTCTGCGCATCGACTGGGCAACATCGATCGTTACCTGCATGCATCATCCAGACGATTTTGGCAACGACATGATGCATCTGTCAAGGTCTTCACGCATCTAACAAGGCATGTACTCATCAGTCAAGCAACGTTGGCCTTTCTTGGTTAGACAAACCCAATCGGCGATTTCCGACTAGAACCTGCGTGCATCATCCAAGTAACATCGACCAATCGCAGAAAACACCAACAAAGGCTTGCACGCATCAGCCATGGCGTGTGCGTATCGATAGGCAACATCGATCATGACCTGCATGCATCAGCGAGACAATGTCAGCCAACAGTAGGCTTCATCAGCCAAGGTCTTCACGCATCAAACATGATATGTGCGCATATGGAAAGAAATGTTGGGAAATGATGCAAAATCAGCACAGGCCCGTGCATATCGATCATGGCGTGTGTGCATCGATAGGGAAATATCGATGTTGAACTATGGAAGGCAGCATAAATGTATGCTTCAGGCAAGCGACTTCAGCCAAAGAGAAGTGGCATCGTCCAGGCGACATTAGTCATTAAGACGAAGTCATGTGTGTACCCGTCGCATCAGTTATGGCCTGTGCACATCACTCAGCAATCGTCGGGTTTGGCCTTACGGTATCACCCTTATCCTTCACAAAGCATCCAGTCGATGTTGGAAGTAGGGTGCCCGCATTAGCTATCGCCTGCACAATACTCAGCTTATGTCTTCCCATGACTGCTCGTATTGGCCATGGCTTGTGCACATCGCTCTGCCATCATCGAGAGTTGATTGCACAAATCACCTTTGGCTTGCACGCAACGGTCAGCTAACAATAGGCATTGTCTTCCCGCATCACCTTTAGCCTGCACAAAATGGTCAGTCGACGCCGGGCATGGCATGGCCTACACAAATCACCATTGGACTGCAGACAATGGCCAATCGACGTCAGACATGGTTTGCTACATTGCCTTTGGCATGCACACAATGGTCAACTAATGTGGGACGTGGGCTGCCAAGATCGTCCGCACCCTGCGCACATCGGTATGCCAACGTCGAACGTGGCTTAATAGCATCGTCTGTATCTTATGCACATTGGTCTGCCGATGTCGGGTTTGGCCTTCCACATCGCCTTTGGCTTGCACACATAGTGAACCGACGTCAAACTTGGCCTTTCGTCTTCACCATTGTCCTGCATAGAATGACCAGCACTCGTCGGATGTGGTATGCCCGTTTCGCCTTTGACTTGCACACAGTGGGCAGCTAATATCAAATGTGGGTTGCACCAATCCGTTGTAGCCTGCACACATCGGTCAGCCAACGTCGGACGTGGCCTACTTTCATGGTCTATAGCCTATACACATTGGTGTGTTGACGTCGAACGTGGCCTACAACATTTTCTATAGCCTTCACACATTGATCTGCCGATGCCTGACGTGGCCTAGACGTATCTCCTGTGGCGTACACACTTCAGTTAGTCGACATCAAACATTCCTATCTGCATCATTTGTGGCCTACGTTTTTTAGACGAGCAACGTCGCATGCGGCGACATTCATCGAGGTCTAATCGACAACATGAGGATGTCCATGCCATGCAAAATCTAAAGAGTGAGAAACACCCTTCTTTCTTAATAAAAAATCATCTATTCTCCATCCTCTATTCCCAACATTTTCATTTCACATGGTTCATTTGTACCAATTTAATTACATTTATTGTTTGTACAACATCGAAACATATTTTATTTGTTCAAATATGTACTTTATGATTATTTTCACATGTTTAGAAGTACTTTCGATCATTTTCATATTTATTTGACTTTTATTGATTTCTAAAATTATTTTTACCATTTTTTTACATCATGTTTTACTAATTAAAATTTGTAAAATTATTGAATTCAAGGTTACTATATTTCTTCGTGAATTTTGGCGTTAAATTTGTTATTTTTTCATATTTTTATTACTTAATTACCCATTTTTGTGATTTATCGAACAAAAAAAATAAAAATAAAATTGTTGAGATTTCTGAATTTAACATTACTACATTTATTTGTTAAATTTTTGCGTTAATTTTATTTATATAACTTTTCATTAATAAATTACCCATCTTTGGGATCTAGCGTACAAAAATAAAAATTTTAAAAAATAGTTGAATTTAAGGATACTATATTTACCGGTTAAGGTGAACCAAGTTCTGTGTCTACCCCACACCGAAAAGGGGGGTTACCGGCTAAAGTGAAACCAAGTCAGTGTCATCCCCACACCGAAAAGAGGGGTTCACTGCTATAGTGGACCGAATACTTTCCTGAGCTTTAACCAACATAGATCATGTGAGCTAAACATGAAATCCAGTGTCTTCCCCACACCGAAAAGGGCTGAAATCACCAGCCAAAGTGAAAACGAACTGCCTAGCATTCTTAGGTGGAGGCATCCACTAGCTATTTCCCCTATGCTGGCAAACATAGTTCGAAGTCTAGGAGACACACGGAGACCCTGGTCTACCTGGGTGGCAATCTCGTCTCATGAGGCTTACATGTGCATGCACAAGCTCATTGTTAGCCTATCGGTGCTAAGCTCGGATCTATTTTACTTTATTATCTCGTAGAGTTGACAAAACATTATGGAAGCTTCCTTCTAGTTATGAGGTTGAATTAATTATATAGATGACTGGTCATCCGTTTCTTTGCTTGATTAATATGAACTTAAGTCTTACATTATCATCATGGTGCGAGTAAGACTTGTCTCACGGACTCTAGCATCCTCTTATGTGAGTATTTTTGGAATAATCGATTAAGTGTAATTGATACTTATATCACTTCTTTTAACACTCTATATTAGGTCAATTTCATAACTTAAGCTTTTAGTTATATCATTACTCACCTTAACTTGTTCTACCTTTATTGGTAGTTTTGTACAATTCTTTATGAAAGTTAAAACTACTTATTCAATGCTATTAGTTCACAATTTCGTATGGATAAAGTATGTTGGGACTTGTCCCATTGTTTGGAATAACCTATGTTATGAGTTCATTAATGTAGATATTGGTATGAATTTACATGATTTGGAAGTAATATGATTTGACATAGTTTGCTAGCCAATTTGTTGGCATAAATCACAATTTCACTAGATACTTCTCATAACATTATCACTAGCATTGCCAATTACTTCATAAATACGTTATAATAATCTATCATGTTCAGCAAGACCACTTTTACCCTTTGATTAGCCTATGAAACAAATCAATGAACAACTTATAACAATTTCATCTTCTCGGACACAAGTAGGCATTATAACATTTAACATTCATGTAGATAACTGCCTAAGTATGCGGATCTAATATGTAGGTTTCATTTGACATTATAATCATGGAAACATACACATAATAATCAATTACACCACATACAAACAGCATGCTGGAAATTTACATCATACAAATTACAAGGATCGGAAATCGGGAGAACTAGGGAGATGAACATGCGATTCATTGGAAACAACCCTAGTTTCGATATTCTTTATTTCAAAGCGTTTGAAAAGACTCTTGGAGAAAGAATTCTAGGAAATAAAACCCATACCTTATGTAGAATTGAATCTTCGAAGATCACCTTGCACGAAAACCTTGAAGAATACCTTGAAATGCCTAAGAGAACTCTTGTCTTTCTACGTTTTGCTTACTGCCTTTGAGTCGCGTTTCTAAGTGAATAATCGTGAGTTCTGGGTCTTAGGAACGGATATGGAATAATTCAACATTAGACTAATTAACTTAATTAATAAATCAATTATCTAATTACTAAAACGCCCCTCCTAAAATAACTAAGACATAGGAGAACATTTGGCTTACTCAAATATGAAAATGTGCTAAGGGTCTCGGCCTAGATTGTGAATTTTCGTTCATTAATTAAGTTGATAATTTAATTAATTAAGGGACGTAGGGTAATTACTAAAGTACCCCTAAGTCATTAGGACCATAACAAACCCTTTTGTACCATCCTAGGTTAAGTACTAGGATGTTTCTTTAGTTAGTTAATCGGTTAGTGTCACTCAGTTAGATCTTATGATTACGGGCACACTAGCTAGTTTATTTTTGTTGTCCTAGGTTAGTTACATAGTTAGGTCAGTTATTTAGAGTCTAGAGTTGGTTAGGGAGTTAGGCCCCACATGGAGGGACCCGTTTGTGCGCCTGCCCCTAACCACCCTAACCGAATTCGGTTAGGTTGGTCACGTGGTCCCCCTTGGTCGGTTACACATGTGCTTGCACATGTGTTGCTACCCACTTTCCCAACCATGCACTTGTATTGTTGCATTTGGAAAGTTCACTCCTTGTCCGAGGATCCTCACAATGTCCTTGGACACTGCTTAATCTACATGATCAATTTAATTGGTCCTGTACTATGGTGCCTAGGCTTTACACTTGGATACCTAGTACCCAATGTATTAAGATAAGGATCAATAATTTTTAACTTAGGGTCTTCATTGCAGGTCTAATTCTTAAACAAGCTTGGATTATATTTTAAATGCTTGTGTATACATAGGAATTGGCTAACACCCTTAAGCCAATATTTTATAATATACCTAATATTTCTAAATATTGGGCATTGAGATTACCAATACGCATTCTTAAAAACATACTAGGCTATTCACTAGACATGTACAATTTCTGAAATGTTACTTTCACTAATTTTCTATTTCTTAAATATTTTCCTATTATTCATTCATGAATTACCTATTTTCAGGATTTACTGAACAAAAATAATAATTTAAAAAATTGTTGAAATCAAGGTTATTATATTTATTTTTTACTTTTTGGCATTAATTTTATTTTTTAAAAAATATTTTTCCAATTTTTTTATTATGGAATTCCCCATTTTTGGGATTTACCGAACAAAAATAATTGTTTTTTTTTGAAATTTATGATTTAAGGTTGCTATGTTTATTTTCGAATTTTTGGCGTTAATTATCTCATATTTTTCCTATTTTTTATTCATCAATTACTCATTTTTTAGATTTACCGAACAAAAACAAAAATTTAAAAAATAATAAAATTGTCAAATTTAAGATGACTATATTGATATGTGAATTTCTGATGTTATTTTTATATTGTTTTTCATATTTAAATTATGTTTTATTAATTAATTACTCATTTTTGGAATTAATAAAAAAATAAAAAAATGTTGAAAACTATTATTTTATATATAAAAAAGTTATTTGTGGAAGCTAAGGTATGTTTGTACCTTAAAACATGTATATTTGGGTTGTACATGTTCGTTATGAATCTCTGAAAAAAACGATGTCTAGTCCTCTAAGTCAGACTCTGTGTCATTAAATAAAAAACTCCAAGTGGGCGACGCAAAGGACGTGGCATATGGGCATTTGGCAAGCGACGTAGGCCAACTAAATGTGGCATCAACCAAGGCCCTAACGCATCAGACTTGGAATTTGTGCATCTAGCAAGTGACATTGGCTAATTGCAGGAGACGTTGACGCATCAGACGTGGCATATCTACATCTATCAAGCGACATCAATGTCGGCCAACACCAAGTAGCATCGTCTATAGCCAGTGCGCATTAGGAACGCAATATCGAACAACGACAGGCAACATCAGCCATAGATGCACGCATGATGCATGGCGTGTACGCATCGCCTAGGCAATATCAGCGTTGGAAAACGACATGCAGCATAAGCCAAGGCTTGTGCGCTTCAATCAAGCGACGACGACCAACAACATGAGGCATCGTCCAAGCGACATTGTTCGTCGTCCACCTACATCGGTCATGGCAAGTGCACATCGCTCAACAGATGTTGATCGTGGACTGCCTGTTTCAGCCATGGCTTGTGGACATCGCTTAGTAATTTTCAGGCATGGACTTCCCCTATTTCCCTTGGCTTAAGCACAACAGTCAGTCGATGTCTGACGTGCGTCTCATGCCAACATTTCCTTTGGCCGGCACACAATGGTAAACTGTCGTCAGGCTTTGCTTGCACACTATGGTCAGCCGATGTCAGACGTGGTCTGCCCACATTGACATGGGCCTGCACGCAACGGTTAGATGACATCAGACGTGGGCTGTAAGCATCGTCCGTAGCTTACACACATCGGTCTGTCGACGTCGAATTTTTCCTGAAAAGATCATTCGTTTCCTGCACACATTGGTCTGCCGATGTCAAACGTGAATTCTTAGTATCGTTTGTATCCTTCACATATCAGTCTGCTGATGTCGGATGTGGACGTCCAACATCTTTTATGGACTACACACATCTGTCTACAGATGTCGGCCACTGGCATGCAACATCTACCAAGTCATGCACACATCTATTGTGGAATGTGCGCATATGGCAAGTGACGTCGGCCAATTGCATGCAGCTTCAGCAAAGACGTGCACGCATGGACATGGAATGTGAATATTTATAAAGTGATGTTGGCCAATGACATGCGACATAATCCAAGCCTTGCATGAATAGACGTTGAATGTGCTCATCTGGAATGCGAAGTTGGCAGTTGCATGTAGAGTCAGCCAAGGCCTGCACATATCAGTCGTGTTGAGTGCCATGTCGGCTATGACCAGCGCACATCAGCGAATGACAGGAAGCAATAGCCAAGGCCTACACCCATAAGTCATGGCTTGTGTGCATAAACTCCGCGACATTGGTCGTTGCCTGCGCGTATTAGCCAGGCGACATCGACCAAAGGCAGATTTCATCTTCTAAGGCCGGCATGTGTCAACTATGGCGTGTGCCCTTGACTGGGTGACATTGATCATGTCCTGAACACAACGGTCAGCCGATGTCGGACGTGGCCTTCCCGCACCGGCCTTGGCCTGCAGTCAATGCTCTGCTGACTCAAACCTGGCCTACCCGAAACACCTTTGTCCTGCACACAATGGTCAGTCGATGTCAGATGTGGGTTGCACCTATCATCTGTGGCCTGCACACATCGGTCATCCAACATCGAATGTGGCCATCAAGTGTCGTTCTTAACCTGCACACATTTGTCTCCTGACGTCAAACATGGCCTACCAACATCATCCGTAATCCACACACAAATGTCTGCCAATGGAAAACCTGGCTTGGACGCATTACCTTTGGCCTTCACACTTCGGTCTGCTGACGTTAGACGTGCCTACCCACATCGTTCGTGGCTTGCACTTCTTAGTCGAGCAACGTCACATGTGGTGACATAAGTCGAGGTTTTGTCGACAACATGCGGCTGTCCATGCCATAAAGAAATCAAAATTGTGTGATATGACCGTCCGGTATTACAAAATATTCATGTATTTTCCATCATCTATTATTAACGTTTTCTCCTCACGTGGTTCATTCGTACCAATTTCATTATGTTTACGGTTCGTCCGATGTTGAAACATCATTTATCTGTACACATATGTACTATATCATTAGGTTTCACATGTTTAGAAATATTTTCAAGCATTTTTATATTTTTCAGACATTTACTTATTTTTTAAAATTTATTTTTACGGTTTTTTATTTTTCACAACACATTTTAAATATTAAAGTTGTTGAAATTGTTGAATTTTTAGTTACTATATTTATTTGTGAATTTTAGGCGTAAATTTTATAACTATTTCATTTTTTTCATATTTTTTAATTAATTAATTACCCATTTTTGAGATTTAACGAACAAAAATACAAATTTTAAAAGTTGTTCAATTGTTGAATTTAAGATTACTATAAATATTTTTGAATTTTAGGTGTTACTTTTATATTCCGTTAATATTTTTCCTACACGCATGAGTCTTGGCGTGTGCGCATCGGCTGGGCGACATCACCGTCAAGCAATGACAGACATCATTAGCCAAGGCTTTTGTACTTCAGGCAAGCGATGTCGGCCAACGGCAATCGACATTGGTCGTGGACATATCATATCAGTCATAGCTTGTGCACATCGCTCAAAGAGCGTTGGCTATGGCCTGCCTGCATCAGTCGCGGCTTGTGCACATCGCTAAATCACTTTTAGGCGTAGACTACCTGCATCACCCTTGGCATGAACACAATGGCTAACCGATGTCGGGTGTTGCCTTTGTCCTGCACACAATGGTCAGCCGACGTCGGATGTAGTCCGCATCACTTTTTTGCCTGCACAAAATGATCTGCCAACGATGCAGTTGGTCTTCCAATATCTTCCACAGCCTGCACACATCGGTCTGCCGACATTGAACGTGTCATGACAACATTGTTCATAGCCTTGACACATTGGTCTGCCAATGTCGAACATGGTCTTCTAGCATCGTCCATAGCATGCACACATTGGTATGCAAATTTAAGCCAACAAGAAGAAGAATTAGCCAAGACTTGTACGCACTTGACGTGACATGTTTGCATCTTGCAAGCAATGTTGGCTAATGGAATATGGCTTCACTCAAATCCTACACGCAGGAACATGGAATTTGTGTATATGGTAAACTATGCCAACTAACGGAATGTGGCATCAGCCAAGGCCTGCATGCATGGATGTGGCATGTGCGCATCTGGAAAACGACGTTGGCCAACAACATGCACCATCAGCCAAGGCCTGCACACATCAGTCGTGTCGTGTGCACATCGGCTGGGGTACTTCAGTCCTGGTATGAGTGTATCGTCTAGGCGACATCAGCTGATGTCTGTGCGCATCTGACAAGCAACATCAGCCAATGGCAGGCAGCAACACACAAATCCTGCACGCATCAGCCGTGGTGTGTGTGCATTAACTCGGCCACAACAGTCGTGGCTTGTGCGCATCTACCAGGCCAAATCAATCAAAGGAAGGCAACATTATCCAAGGCATGCACACATTAGTTGTTGCATGTGCACATCGATTTGGCTATATCGGTCACGGAATAGATGCATCGTCCAGGGGACGTCGGCCAATGGTAGACATCATCAACCAATGTTTTCACGCATCTGACGTGGTTTGGGATTATCTGGATAGTGACGTCGGACAACGGCATGCAACATCGTCCAAGGAATGCACACATAACTCATGGTGTGTGTTTATCAGCTTGGTGATATCGATGTTAGACAGCGACAAACACCATCAACCAAGGCTTGTGCGCTGCGAGAAAGCGACGTTGGCCAAAGATAGACAACATCAGCCAAGGCATGCACAGATCTTGCATGTTATGTGGCATTTTTCAAGCAAAGTTGGCCAATGAAATGCAGCAGAAGCCAAGGCAGGCACGCATCGGTCGTGGTGTCTTTTCATTGACTGGGCTACAGTTGCATTTGCCAATGTCAGACAACATCATCCAAGAACTGTGCACTTCGGGCGAGCGACGTTAGCATAATCAGTGAAGGTCAGCATCAACCAATCGTGGCGTGTGCCCATCATCAAGGCAACATACGTCGGCCAAAGAGAGGCAGCATCACCCAAGGCCTATGTACTCTGGACAAGTGACATCAGCCAACGGCAAGCAGCATCGGCCATGCCACATTGGTGGCGCATAACGCACAACTCACATTGGGCGTGGACCGGCCGCATCAGCCATGGACTCTGCAAATCAATCAGCGGTCAGTCAGGCTTGGACTTCACACTTCTCAATTTGCCTCCAAATAACGGCCAGGCGATGTCGGATATGCACTGGCCGCATCGTTCGTAGCCTGCTCATCGCTCAGCTGACGTCGGTTGTGGATTGCCCGAATCATCCATGGCTTGTGAACATGATCAACCATAACCACACGTGGACTTCCCGCATCTCCATTGGCCTTCAAAAAATGGTTAGGCGACATCGGCGTTGCCTACCCCTATCACCTTTGGCCTACATAACAGTCACCTGACGTCAGGCATGAACTTTCCGCATTGCCTTTGGATTGAAAATAGTGGTCAGCTGATGTCGAACGTGTCCTTCCTGCATCTTCTTTGGCCTGCACACAATATTCAGCCGACATCGGACGTGGCCTGCTCGCATCGCCTTATGTTTCCACACAACGATCAGCCGACGTCAGACGTGGATTTCACCTATCATTTGTGGCCTTCACACATCGGTCATCCATCGTCGGACGTGGCTTGACGAAATTGTCTGTTGCCTCCACAAAGTGGCATGTCGACGTCGGAGTTGCAATCCAGAATCATCTGCAGCCTCCAAACATCGGTCTCACGTGGCCAGGACGCATCGTCTATAGCTTGTACACTTCTGAATTTTCGGCATTAAATTTATATTTCTTTTATATTTTTCTTCTTTTTACTTATTAATTATTCATTTTTAGGATTTACCAATTAAAAATAAAATTAAAATAAATTGTTGAATTCAAGATTACCATATTTATTTGTGAATTTTTGGCGTTAAAATATATTTTTTCTTCATATTTATCCTTTTTAATAATGAATTACCCATTTTAGAGATTTACTAAACAAAAACAAAAATAATAAAATCTATTGAAGTTAATTAATTTAAGTTTAGTATATTTACTGTGAATTTTGGCATTAATTTTATATCTTTTCATTTTTTTCCTATATTTTATTCATATATTACCCATTTTTGAGATTTACTAAACAACAATTAAAATTAAAAAAACTATTGAAGTTGTTGACCAACAACAAGCGCATCGGCTAGGTGACGTTGGTCATGGACATCCATTATCGATCGTGGTTTGTGCACGTAGCCCAGCCGATGTTGGTCGTGGACTGCTGGCGTCGGGTATGGCTTATGTACATCGCTCAGTCATTTTCAAGAGTGGATGAACCGACGTGGGGTATGGCTTATGTACTGCTGCCCGCATCACCATTGTCCTGAATACAACGTTCAACAGACGTGGGGCGTTGCCTGCCTGCATCGCCTTTTGCCTGCACAAAATGATTAACCGACGTCGAATATGGTCTGCCCGCACCGCCTTTTGCATGCACAAAATGGTCAGTCGAAGTCGGACAAGGGCTGCCAACATTATCCACAGCTTGCACACATCATCTACTGACATCAAACATGTCCTGAGAGCATTATCCATAGCTTGGACACATATTTCTGCCGACGTCAAACGTGGCCTGCTAGCATTGTTTGTAGCCTACACACACCGATCTTCCAACGTCGGATTTGGCCTGCCAACATCATCTCTTAGATACACACATCGGTCTGCAGATGTTGCCCAATGAGAAAAAGAATTACCCTAGGTCTGCATGCATCTGACGTGGTATATGCGCACCTGGGAAACAATGTCGACCAATGGCATGCGACTTCAGCCAAATCCTGCACGCACGGACGTGGAATGTTCTTATCTTGCAAACGACGTTGACCAATGGAATGCGGTATTAGCCAAGGCCTACAAGCACGAACATGGCAAGTGTTAATGTGTCAAGCAACGTCGACCAATGACATTAAACATCAACCAAGGTCTGCACACGTCATCCATGCGTGTGAACATCAGTTGTGCAACTTCAATCGTGGGATAAGCGCATCGGTTATGGCTCGCGTTCATAGGCCAGCGACAACGGCCAATGGAAGGTTACAACAGCCAAGGCCTAAATGCATTAGTTATTGTGTGTGTGCATCGACTCAGCGACATTGATTGGGGTTTGCGCACATTGTTTAGCCGATATCAACCAATGGTAAACAAAATAAGACAAGTCTTGCGTGCATCAACCATGGCGTGTGCGAATTGACTGGGCTGACATCGGTCATGACCTGCATGCATCGTTCAGGCGATGTCTTCCAATGTCAAGATGCATCAGCCGAGGTCTTCACACATCAAACATGGCATGTGTACATTAGGATATAAACGTTGTCATTTCTTGGTCGGACCAACCCAACTAGAGATTTCCGAAAAGTAACTGCATACATCATCCAGGTGATATCGAAAAATGGCAAATAACATTAACCAAGCCTGCATGCATCATCCATGGCCTGTCCGCATCAATTAGGCAACATCGATTGTGGCTTGCAGGCATCGGCCATGTGATGTCGGCAAACGGTAAGATGTATCATCCAAGGTCTTTATGCATCTAACATGGAATGTGCACATCTGGAAAGCAATGGTTGTCAATGATGTGCATCATCAGCCAAGGCCTGTACACATCAGTCATTGCGTATGTAAATCGGCCGGGCGATATTTGTATTGTCCAACATCAGGCAGCATCAGCCAATCATTGTGCGCTTCAAGCAAGCAAAATAGGCGAACGACAGGAAACATCAGCCATGTTGTGTGCGCATCAACAGGCAACATCAGCATCGACAAACGGTGATCAACATCAGCCAATGCCAGTGCTCTTCAAGCAAACGACTTCATCCAACGGCAAATGGCATCAGTAAGGAGACATTGGTCATGGTTTTCTGCATCAGTTTAGGCTTGTGCATATCATTTAGCCGACGTGTGGTATGGACCGAGCGCATCGGCCATGGCCAATGCACATTACTCCATGGTCGTTGGGTTTGGCTTTCCTGTATCGCCCTTATCCTCCACAAAACGTCTAGCTGACATTTTACGTGGGGAGCCTGCATCGGAAGTAGCCTGTAGAATACTGAGTTGACATCATTCGTAGAGTGCCCTGTCGCAATTGATTGTGCAGATCGCTCAGCCATCGTCAAGTGTGGACTACCCGCATCACCTTGGAGCGGCACACAACGGTCAGCTGACATTAGACGTCGTCTTCTCGCATCGGCTATGGCCTGCACACAATGGTCTGTTGACATCTAGAGTGGCGTGCCCACATCGCCTTTGGCTTGCACACAATGGTCAGCCGCATCGGACGTGGTCTGCCTTCATTGCCTTTGTCCTGTACACAACGCTTAAGCGGTGTAAAACGTGGGCTGCCACGATCCTCCGCAGCTTGCACACATCGGTATGCCATTGTCCGATGTGGCCTGACAACATTGTCTGTGTTCTACACACATCGGGGTGCCGACATCAAACTTGGCCTTCAAACATCATTCATAGGCTGCACATATCGGTCTATCAAAGTTGGTTGTGGTCTAACAGTATTGTCCGTGGCATGGACACATCGGTCTGGAGATGACGGCCAACAGCAGGAACCATTAGCGAAGGCATTCAGACATCTTACGTGGCATGTGCGCATCTAGCAAGCGACGTCGGCAATGGCATTAGACTATAGCCAAGGTCTGCAAGCACAGACGTGGAATGTGTATATCTAACAAGCGACATCGACCAAATGTATGCGGCATCAGCCAAGGACTGCATGCATAGACGTGGTATGTGCGCATCTAACAAGTGATGTTTATCAAGCGACATGGATCGTTGCCTGCCTTCATCACCTTTTTTCTAGTACAATATAGTTAGCCAACGTCAGGCATGGCCTGTCCACATTTCCTTTCGACTACACACATTGGTCAACCGGCGTTGGACGTCCAGTACGCATTGGGCAAGCGACGTCAGCAAATGACAGACAACATATGTCAAGGCCTACACTCATGAGTCATTGTGTGCACATCGACTGGGCGACATCGGTAGTGACCTGCATGTATTGGTCAAGTGATGTCGTCCAACAATAAGATGCATCAGCCAAAGTCTTCACGTATCTAACATGGCATTTGCGCATTCGACAAGAAATGTTGGCCAATGAAATGCAGCATTAGCCAACACTTGAACACATCAGTCGTGGCATGTGTGCATTGGCTGGGCGACATTTGCATCATCCAACATAAGGCAACATTAGCCAAGGCTTGTGCACTTCATGAAACCGACATTGACCAATAGTAGGAAGCATCAGCCAAGGCCTGCACACATAAACCGTGGTGTATGCGCATCGACCTGGTAACATCGGCGTCGGCCAATAACAGGCAACATCAACTAAGGTATGTGTGCTTCGACAAAGCGACTTCAGCCAACGGCAAGAGACATAAACCATGCAATATTGGTCATGGTTTACCGCATCATCCTGCACACAACGGTCAACCAACATAAGGCGTTACCTACCGACATTGCCTTTGACCGGCACATAAAAGTCAGTCGATGTCAGGCGTGGCCTAACCACATCGCCTTTGGCCTGCCCACAATGGTGAGTCGACATCAAACGTGGTATTCCTGCATTGCTTTTGGCCTTCACACGATGTTCAAGCAATGTCAGATGTGGCTACCAGGATTGTCCGCAGCCTACATTCATCGGTATGGCAACATCAAACGTTGTGTGATAGCATCGACCGTAGCCTACACACATTGGATTGGTGACATCAAATGTGGACTTCCAACATCATTTGTAGGCTTAACAAATCAGTATATCGATGTCAGATGTGGCCTACCAGCATCGTTCGTAGCCTACACACATCTGTTGTAGATGTCGGGAAACAACAAGCATCATCAGCCCAGGCATGCATACATCTTACGTGGCATGTGAACATCTGGCAAGCGACCTGGGATAATGACATGCATCTAGAGACATGGCCTGCCCACATAGATGTGAAATGTGCATATTTGACCAGCGATGTCGGCCAATGAAATGTAGTGTCAGCCAAAGACTTCATGCACGGATGTAGCATGTGCACATCTAGGAAGAGATATAGGTCAAGCGACATCGAGTGTTGCCTGTCCCAATCACCTTTGACCAACATAATATGGCAATCGAACATCGGGCGTGGACTGCCCATATCGCTTTTTAACTACACACAATGGTCAGTAGACGTCGGGCGTAGCCTGCCTACATCGCCTTTGGCCTTCACAAAATGGTCATCCACCATCAGACATGGTATGCCCGCACCCCTCTTGCCTTCACAAAATGGTCAGCCGACATCAGACGTAGGAAGGCGGCATAAACCTTAGTTGGTACACATCGAGCAAAGGACTTCAAACAACGACATGCAGAATCTGCCAAGGCCTACATGCATGAGCTGTGGCATCTGTGCATCAGTTAACGACATCAACATCGGGAAACGACAGGCAACATCAGCCAAGGCTTGTGCACTTTGCACAAGCGTCATGGGCCAACGACAAGCAGCTTCAGCTATATGACATTGGTCGTGGACCTCCATCATCAGTCATGGCCTTTGCGAATTGCTCTTTTTATGTTAGCTGTGCCGCATTGACTGTGGCTTCTGCTCATCGCTAAGTCATTGTTGAGCATGGCTTCACTCATTGCCTGTGGCTTGTACTCAACGGTCAACAAACGTCGAGCGTTGCCTGCCCACATCACCTTTGTCCTGTACACAATGGTCAACCGACATCGGGCGTGGCATGTGAGCATAACCTTTGGCTTGCACGCATGGTCAGCCGACGTCTGAAATGGTCTGCCCGCATTGTCTTTGGCCTGCACATAATGGTCAACCGACCTCAGACATGGGTTTCTTACCTCGTCCATAGCTTGCACACAACGGTATGTCGACATCGAACGTTACCTGATATCATCATCCATAGCCTACACACATCAGTATGCCGACATCAAATGTGTCCTGCCAATATCATCCGTTGGCTACACACATTGGTCTTTCAATGTCGAATGTGTCCTGCCAGCAATGTTCATAGCCTGCACACATCATATGTCGGCTAACCACAAGCAATACCATCCAAGGCATGCACACATATAACGTGGCATGTGCGTATCTGGTATGCAACATTGCATGCGGCTAGACAAGGTCTACACGTAGAGACGTGGAATATGCATATATGGAAAGTGATGTCGGATAATGGCATGAGACATTAGCCAATGCCTTCTTGCACAGACATGGAATGTGCGCATCTACCAAGCAATGTCGGCCAACAACATGCAACATCATCCAAGGTCTGCACGAATCATCCATGACGTGTGTGTATTGACTTGGCGACATCGGTCATAGATTGCATACTTTGTCCAAGCAGCACAAGACAATGACAGGAAATATTCGCCAAGGTCTTCACATATCTGAGGTGGTTTGTGTGCATGGAAAGTGAAGTCGGACATTCACACGCTTCATCATCCTAGGTATGCAGCATCATCCAAGGCATGCACACATAACTCATGGCGTGTGTGCATCGGCTGAGCGACATTGACGGTTACTAACAACAGGCACCATTAGCCAAGGCTCGTGCACTTCAGCAAGAGACGTCGACCAAATACAGGAAACATCAGCCAAGGCCTGCACGCATCAGACATGACATGTTCGCATCTAGCAACCAATATTGGCAAAAGGAATGCAACCTCAGCCAAGGCCTATCAGAATCGGTCTTGGAGAGTGCATCATTTGGGCAACATTTGCATCGGCCAACATCAAGAAATATCAACTAAGGTATGTGAGTTTCAGGCGAGCGACGTTAGACAATGATATGCACCATCATCCATGGTCTGCACGCATAAGCTGAGGCATCTGCTCATCGGCAAAGTGGCATCGACGTCGTTCAACAACAAGAACCATTCGGGTAGGATTATGTTCTATGTACAAGATACATCCACAACCATATTGCGGAATCGGCCAGGTGACACTGGTCGTGCCAGGTGCATATCTCTTAACCGACATCGAGTGGGAATCAGGTGCATTGGTTGTGGCCTCTTCACATCACTCGGAGGTTGTCAGGCTTGACCTTCCAGCATGTCCCTCTGCCTGCACATCAGGGCCCGTCGATGTCGGACGTGGGCTGCCTGCATTGGGCGTAGCCTGCTTATTTCTCAACCGACGTCGGCCGTGGACTACCTGCATTGGACGTGGCTTGAGCACATAGATCTTTCATCGTCATGCGTGACTATCTGTATCACCATTGTCCTGCACAATGGTCATCCAACATTCGCATGGCCTTCCAGCATCGCCTTTGGCTTGCACACAGTGGTCAGCCAACATCAATTGTGGCCTTCATGCGTCGCCTTTGGCCTGCACACATGGTCAACCTACGTTTGACGTGGCCTGCAAGCATCACCTTTGGCCTGCACAAAACGGTCAGCCGAGGTTGGACGTAGCCTACAACTATCATCTATGGCTTATTTTTATCAATTTCATTATGTTTACGGTTTGTACAATATCCAAACATATTATATTTGTACAAATATATACTTTACGATTATTTTTCATGTATTTAGTACTTTCGAGCATTTTCATACTTTTCTAACTTGTATTAATTTTTTAAATTTATTTTTATGTTTTTGATTTTTTACATCATATTTTAAAATTTTAAATTCATTAAATTATTGAATTTAAGGTTACTAGATTTATTAGTGAAATTTTGGCGTTAATTTTATAATTTTTTTTCATATTTTTTATTTATCAATTTACCATTTTCAGGATTTACCGAACAAAAATAAAAATTAAAAAAAAGTGTTGAAATTGTTGAAATTAAGGTTAATATATTAATTTATGAATTATTGGCTTTAATTTTTTATTATTTATTTTTCCATTATTTCCTTTTTTTATTAATTAATTATTCATTTTGAGATGTACCAAACAAAAACAGAAATTGAAATAAATTGTTAAAATTGTTGAATTTAAGGCTACAATATTTATTTGTGAATTTTTGGCGTTAAAATTGATTTTTTTTCCATATTTTTTCCTTTTTATTAATGAATTACCCATTTTCAAGATTTACCAAACAAAAAGGAAAATTACAAAAAATTGATGGATTTAAGGTTACTATATTTATTTGTGAATTTTGGAATTAATTTTATATTTTTTCTTATTTTCCTATATTTTATTCATGATTTCCCATTTTCGAGATTTACCTAACAAAAATAAAAATTTAAGAAAATTGTTGAAATTTTTTTATTTGAAGGTAACTATATTTATTTATGAATTTTTGGTGTTAATTTTATATTTTATTCATATTTATCATATTTTTTATTCATAAATAACTCATTTTTGAGATTAACCGAATAAAAAAAAAAATAAATTGTTGAAATTATTGTTTTTAATGTTACAATATTTATTTTTGAATTTTTGGCATTAATTTTATATTTTTTCATATTTTTCCTGTGTTTTATTAATCCATTACTCATTCTCGGGATTAACCGGAAAAAATATATATATAGTTGAAAAATAATTTTTTATTTATAAAAATTTTATTTGTGGTAGCTAATGTGTGTTTGTACCTTCGAATATGCATAATTGGGTTGTAGATCTAGAAGAACGATGTCCACTCCTGTAAGTCAAAATTTGCGCCTAGAGCTAAAGAGCTCCATGTAGGCCAAGTATCGTCCGTAGCCAGTGCGCATCGGGAAAGCAATGTTGTCCAATGACAGGCAGCATCAGCCAAGACCTACAAGCATGGGCCATGGCACGGCGCATAGGCTAGGTGATATTCGTGTCAGCCAACGGCAGGCAGCATTAGCCAAGGCTTCTACGCTTCAAGCAAGACATGTCGGCCAACGGTAAGCGATATCCGCCAAGCGACATTGGTCACTGACGGCATCGGTCGTGACTTGTGAACATCACTCAGTCGACGTTGGTCGTGGACTGCTCATATTTCTTGTGGCTTGTGTACATCGTTCAGTTATTTCAAGTGTGGATTGCCTACATTTTCCTTGGCATGAACACAACGGTCATTCGACGTCGGGCATTGCCTGCCTGCGTCGCTTTTGGCCTGCGCACAATGGTCAAATGATTTCGGGCGTGGCCTGCACACATCACCTTTGTAATACACACAATGGTCAGCCAAACGTGGTCTTCCCCCATTGCCTTTGGCCTTCACAAAACAACGAGGTGACGTTTTACGTGGGCTGCCACCATTGTCCGCAACTTGCACGCATCAGTTTGATGACATCGAACATGGACTGACAACATCATCCGTAGCCTAGACTGGTCTACCGACGTCAAACGTGGCCTGCCAACATTTTTCATAGACTGCACACACCGGTCTGCAAAGGTCGGATGTGGCCTGATACCATCGTCCGTAGCCTGCACACATCATTTTGCAGATGTCGCCCAATGACATCCAGTATCACCCAAGGCCTGCATGCATCTGACGTGGTATGTGTGCATCTAGAAAGCGACATCGGCCAATCGCATGCAGCTTTAGCCAATTCATGCACGCAGACGTGGAATGTGCGTATCTTGCAAGAGACGTCGACCAATGGAATGCGGCATAAGCCAAGGCCTGCATTCAAAGATGTGGCATGTGTGCATCTTCCAAGTAACGTTTGCCAACTACATACAATATCATTCAAGGCTGCATGCATCAGTCATGTCGTGTGCACATCGATTGTGCAATTTCAGTCGTGGTATGAGCGCATTGGCTAGGCGATATTAGTTGTGTCTTGCGCGCATCGTCCAAGCGACACCGGCCTATGGATGAAAGCTACAACCAAGGCCTTCATGCATTAGTCGTGGTGCGTGCGTATTGATTCGGCGGCATCAATCGTTGCCTGCGCTTTGGACATCGACTAATGGTAGACAACATCAGGTAAGGCCTGCACGCATCAGCCACACTATGTGCACATCAACTGGGCGACATCAGTCATGACCTTCATGCATCTTCCAAACGATTTCAGCCAATGGCAGGATGCATCAGCCAAGGTCTTCTTGCTGCTAACAAGGCATGTGCGCATCAGGCAAGCAACATCGACTTTCTTGGTAAGGCTAACCCAACAGGCGATTTTCTACAAGTACCTGCATGCATAATCAAACGACATCATCCAATGGCAGACAACATCAACAAATACATGCACACATCAGCCATGTCGTGTGTGTATCAATTGGGCAACATCGGTCATGACCTGCATAGATAGTGAGGCAATGTCAACCAACGGTAGGCTGCATTATCCAAGGTCTTCACACACAAACATGGCATTTGCGCATCTAGCAAGCAACGTTTGCCAATGAAATGGAGCATCATCAAAGGCCTGCACACATCGGGGGCGTGTGTGCATCGGCATGGCGACATTTGCATCGTCCAACATCAGCCAAGGCTTGTGCGTTTCAAGCGAGGGGAATTGGCAAACAGTAGGCAACATATGTCAAGGCCTGAAAGCATCAGTCGTGGCGTGTGCACATCTATAGTTAAACATTGGTTATGCCCAATGGAAGACAACATCAATCTGTGCCTCAGGCAACCGACTTCAACCAACGGAAAGTGGCATCGACATGGCAACATTGGTCGTTGCGGCTATGGCTTGTCCACATCATTTAGTCGATATAATACGTGGACCCACCGCATCGTTTATTACCTGTGCATATCACTCAGCGGTCTTCGGTTTGGCATTTCGATATCACTCTTATCCTTAACAAAGCATCCAACCGATGTTGGATGTGAGGTGATTGCATTGGCTACAGCCTGCACAATACCTAGCCGACGTCATCCCTGGACTGCCTGTATCGGCAGTGGCCTATGCACATCGCTCGTCCATCGTGAAGAGTCGACTGCGTGCATCATCTTTTGCCTACGCACAGCAGTCAGCCAACAACGGGCATTGTCTTCCCGTATCACCTTTGGCCTGCAACCTGGTCAACCAATGTAGGGCATGGCATGGCCTACCCAAATCACCTTTGGACTGCACACAATGGTCAGCCAACGTTGGACATGGTTTGCCTGAATCTCCCTTGTCCTACACACAATGGTCAACTGACGTCGCACGTGGGCTTCCAGGATCGTCCACACCCTGCAGACATCGGTATGACGATGTCAAACGTGGCCTAACAATATCATTCGTATCCTACACACATCAGTCTATCGTCATCGAACGTGGCCTGCCAACATCATTAAAGGTTGCACACATCAATATAACACATCGGATGTGTCCTGCAAACATTATCCATAGCGTAGACACATTGGTTCGCAAAGGTCGGCCAACAGCAAGTAGCTGCATCAAGGGTATGTACGCATCTTACGTGGTATGTGCACATCTAGCAAGTGATGTCAGCCAGTGGCATGCGGATAGAGCCAAGGCATGAAGGCACATATTTGAAATGTGTATATCTTACAAGTGATGTCACACAATGGCATGCGACATCAACCAAGGCTTGAATGTACAAATGTTACATGTGCGCATCTAGCAAGTGATGTCAGTCAACCGACATCGAGCGTTTCCTGCCCCCATCACCTTTGGGTAGCACAATATGATCACCCAACGTCAGGTGTGGCCTACCTTCATCGCCTTAGGATTACACACAATTTTCAGCCAATGTCGGATGTGGTGTGCCCGCATCGCCTTTGGTCTGCATACAATGGGTACTCGACGTCGGACGTGGTCTGCCCGTATCGCCTTTGGATTGCACAAAATGGTCAACCAATGTTGGATGTAGGCAGGAAACATCATCCTTAGCATGTTCGCATGGGGCTAGCGATGTTTTCCGATGACACACATAATCTGCCAAAGCCTACACGCATTAGTCGTGGCATGTGCACATTGAATGAGCGATATCGATCGTTTTACCTGTATGGATCGGCTAGGTGATTCTGGCAACTCCATGCTACATCAACCAAGGACTTCACGCGTATAACATGTCATGTGCGCATCTGGCAAGCAATGTTGGCCAATGAAATGCAGCATTAGACAAGGCCTGCACACATCGCTCAGTCGTCGTTGGGTGTGGACTGCGCGCATCGCCCTTGGCCTTTAAAAAACATTCATGTCACATCAGGGGTTGCCTTCCCCCATCGCCTTTGGCTTGCACAACGGTCAGTCGATGTCTGGCGTGACATTCTAGCATCCACTTTGGCTTGCACACAATGGGCAACTGACGTCGGACGTGGACTTCCTACTTCACCTTTGTCCTACATAGAATGGCCAGCCGATGTCGGAACTAGCTTGCCCACATCACCTTTGGTTTACACACAAAGGGCAGTTGACACTGGATATGGGTTGCACCTATAATTTGTAGCCTGCACACATTGGTCAGCCAGCATCGGAGATGGCCTACCCTCATCATACGTATCCTGAAAACACATTATTCTCCTGACGTCGGACGTGGATTGCCAACATCATCCATATCCTTCACACATTATGACGACGTGTGATGTGGCCCACACACATCGCTTGTGGCCTGCACACTTCGGTTAGTCGACATTAGATGTACCTACCCATATCGCTATGGCTTACATTTTTTAGATGAGCGACGTCACATTCGGTGACATTGATCGAGATCTAATTGACAACATGCAAATGTTCATGCCGTACAAATTCTAAGAGTTAGAAAATCCCTTCTTGCATAATAACAGATTTATCTATTTTCCATCCTTTATTCTCAACATTCCATTTCACATGGTTCATTTGTACCAATTTCATTACAACTATAGTTTGTACGATATTGAACATACTTTAATTGATCAAATGTTTACTCTATAATTATTTTCACATGTTTAGAAGTACTTTCGAGCATTTTCATATTTTCTGCCTTTTATTAATTTAAAAAAATTATTTACTCTTTTATTCTTTTTACATCACATTTTAAAAATTAAAATTTATAATCTTATTTAATTCAAGGTTACTATAATTATTTGTGAATTTTTGAAATTAATTTATAGTTTTTCATATTTTATTATTTAATTACCCTTTTTTGGGATATACCGAAAAATTAAAAAAAAATTGTTGAGATTTTTGAATTTAGCATTACCACATTTATTTATTAATTTTTTGTTTTAATTTTAATTTTTTATTATTTAATTAATGAATTACGCATTTTCGGGGTATGGCTAACAAAACTAAATTTTTTAAAAAATTATTGAATTTGAGGTTATTATATTTATATTTTAAATTTTTGGCATTAATTTTATATTTCTTAAATATTTTCATATTATTTATTCAGGAATAACCTATTCTCGAGATTTAATTAACAAAAATAATAATTTTAATTGTTAAAATTATTGAATTGGAGGTTACTATATTTATTTTTGACTTTTTTGGCATTAATTTTATAGTTTACGTATTTTCCTATTTTTTAATAAGGACTTCCCCATGTTTCGGGATTTACGGAACAAAAATAATAATTTTCAAAATTTTTGAAATCGATAATTTATGGTTACTATGTTTATTTGCGAATTTTTGGCGTTAATTATATCACTTTTTCATAGTTTTCCTATTTTTTATTTTTGAATTACTTATTTTCGGAACTTACCGAACAAATAAATTTTTAAAAAATAATGAAATTGTTGAATTCAAGGTTACTATATTTATTTTTAAATTTTTTGGCATTATTCTTATATTTTTTTCCTTTTTTTTCCTTTTTTTATTAATCAATTATTCATTTTTGAGATTTAGAGAACAAAAATAAACATTATAAAACCTAATAAAATTGTTGAATTTAAGATAACTATATTTATTTATGAATTGTTGGTGTTATTTCTATATTTTTCATATTTAAATTATATTTTATTAATTAATTACTCATTTTCGGGATTAACATAAAAAAAATTAAAAAAATTTGCTAAAAACTTTTTTTTATATATTAAAAAGTTATTCATGGAAGCTAATGTGTCTTTGTGCCTTAAAACGTGCATATTTGGGTTGTACATATTCGTTATGAATCTCTCGAAAAAATGATGTCTACTCCTCTAAGTAAGAATCTGCGATAAAGAATCAAGAACTCCAAGTCGGCCACGTATCACACGTTGCATGTGGGCATCTTTCAAGTAAAGTCGGCCAACTACGCGTGGCATCAACCAAGGCCTGAACGCATCAAAGTGGAATTTGTACATCTAGCAAGTGATGTAGGTTAAATTGTAGGTGACATCAACTAATGTCTGCACGCATCAGATGTGGCATATGTACATCAATCAAGTGACATCAATGTTGGCCAACTAACAAGGAGCATCTTCTGTAGCCAGTGCGCATTGGGCAAGCAATGTCGACCAACGAATCAGCCAAGGACTGCTACAATGATGCGTGGTGTGTGCGCATCGACTGGGCCACATCATCGTTGGAAAACGGAAGGTAGCATAAGCCAAAGACTGTGCACTTCTGGCAAGCGACGACGACCAAGGACAAGCTACATTGGCCAAGCGACATAGTTCGTGGTCGGCCCACATCGGTCATGGCCAGTGCATATCACTCAGTCGATGTTGATCGCTGACAGCTGCATCAGCCAGGGCTTGTGCATATTGCTTATTTATTGTCGAATATGGACTGCCCGAATAGCCCTTGGCTTGAACACATTGGTAAGTCGACGTTGGGCGTTCGTCAGATGCCAACATACTCTTTGGCCTGCACAAAATGGTTAATCCACCTCTGGCGTTTCTTGCACATTATGGTAAGCCGATGTCAGACATGGTCTGCCTGCATTGCCATTTTCCGGCACACAAAGGTTAGTTTACTTCTAACGTGGGCTTCCAGCATCGTCCGCAGCCTACACACATCGGTCTGCCGATGAATGTGGCCTGAGAACATCGTTTGTAGACTGCACACTTTGGTCTACCGACGTCAAACGTGGATTTTCAGCATCATTTTTATCCTTCACATATCGGTCTGCCAACGTCGAATGTGGCCTGCCAACATCTTCTGTAGCCTACTCATATCCGTCTGGAGATGTCGACCAACGGTGTGCAGCATCAGCCAAGGCCTGCACGCATCTGGTGTAGCATGTGCACATCTGGCAAGCGACATGGACAAATGGCATGCAACTTCAACAAAGGCGTGCACACATGGACATGGAATGTGCATATATGAAAAGTGACGTCGGCCAATGGCATGCGACATCAACCAAGGCCTGCATTAACGGACGTGGAATGTGCCTTCTAGCATACGACGTCAGCCAGCTGCATGCAACATCAACCAAGGCCCGCACAAATCAGTCGTGTTGTGTGTACATGAGCTGGGCGACATCAGTTCTGATCTGAGTACATCTGCACAACATCAGTTGTGGACAGTGCACATCAGCAAATTACAGGCAACAACAGCCAAGACCTGCATGCATAAGTCGTGGCGTGTGTGCATCGAGTCGGTGACATCGGTCGTGTCCTGTGCATTCGATACGTGACATCGACCAATGACTGGCGTCATTATCTAAGGCCTGCTTGCATTTTCTATGGCGTGTGCGCATCGACTAGGTGACACTAGTCTTGACCTGCACACAACGGTCAGCCGATGTTGGACATGGCCTTCCCGTATCAACCTTGGCCAGCCGACGTGGAACATGGCCTACCCGAATTACCTTTGGCTTGCACGTAATGGTCAGCTGATGTCAGACGTGGGCTACACCTATTGTCCGTGGCCTGCACACATCGGTTATCCAACATCGGACGTGGCCTTCACGGATCGTTCATAACCTACACACGTTGGTCTGTTGACGCCAAACGTGGCCTACCAGCATCATTCACAGCCTACACACATCGGTCTGCCGATGGAACACGTTACTTTTGGACGCACCTATGGCCTTCAAACTTAGTTCAACTGACGTTGGATGTTCCTACCCGTATCATTCGTGGATTGCACTTCTTAGTCGAGCAATAACACATGTCCATGCCAGAATAATCAAAGAGTGTGAAATGCCCTCCTGGTATTAAAAAATATTCATCTATTTTCCAATTTCAATTATTAATATTTCCATCTCACGTGGTTCACTCGTACCAAATTATGTTTATGGTTTGTCCGACATTGAAACATCATTTATTTGTACAGAAATGCTCTCTATCATTAGGTTTCATATGTTTAGAAGTATTTTCAAGCATTTTTACATTTTTCAGACTTTTGATTATTTTTTAAAATTTATTTTTATGATTTTTTATGTTTTACAACACATTATAAAATACAAAGTTGTTGAAATTGTTGAATTTTATGTTACTATATTTATTTGTGAATTTTAGGCCTAAATTTTATAATTCTTTCATATTTTTCCTATTTTTTATTAATTAAATACCCATTTATTTGATTTAAGGTACAAAAATACAAATTGCTAAAATTGTTGAATCTAAGATTACTATAAATAATTTTGAATTTTTAGGGTTAATTTTTTTGTTTTGTTTTTCTTATTTTTTATTCATAACTAACCAATTTGCAAGATTTAGGTTACTATATTATTTTTCAATTTTTGTCATGAAATTATACTTTTTCATATTTTTCCTTTTTTATTAATGAATTAGCCTTTTTTGAGATTTACCAAACAAAAATAAAAATGAACAAAATTGTTGACATAAATAAATTTAAGGTTACTATATTTACTTGTTAATTTTGGGCGTTATTTTTATAGTTTTCATATTTTTCCTATTTTAACTCATGAATTACCCTTTTTTGGTATTAACCAAACATAAATAAAAATTAAATAAATTGTTGAAATTGTTGAATTTATTGTGACCATTTATTTAAGAATTTTTTATGTTAATTTTAGATTTTATTCATATTTTTCCTATTTTATATTCATCAATTACTTATTTTCCGGATTTACCTAACAATAAGAATGTTGAAATTATTGAATAAGGTAACTATATTTATTTTTGAATTGTTGGCATTATTTTCATATTTTTGTTTCATATTTTTCTAAGTCTTGTTAATAAATTACTCATTTTCGGGATTAACCAAAAAAACTATAAATTAGAAAATTCTTGAAAACTATTGTTTTTGTATATAAAAAAGTTATTTATGCTAATGTGTGTTTGTACCTTAGAACGTGCATATTTGGGTTGTACATATCATTATAAATCTCTCAAAAAACGATGTCTACACCTCTAACTCAGAATCCACGTTGTTTTATTCGAAAAATATATTTTCAACATTTGTTTCAAGAATTTTCGATTTGGAGAGTCGGCACTTAATTTTTGAGAAAAATCAAGATCAAAAGCTTGTTTTCAAAAGAGTTAAACAGAATAAATCGTTTTGAAATCTTTAAAGGAATTTTGGGATTCCTATTAACGTCATAGGAAGGTTCTGAAAGAACCTACGACGTCCGCTAACTTGCGGTTATCCGAAAACTAACTTTGTTTAGCTAAATTTTGTTTTAACTTGAAAAATGTTAGAATGGTAAAGAGTTAAACTACTAATTTATTATCTAAGTCATTTTATTTGCAAAATTATTATTTTAATTTTAAGTCGATAAAACATCTGTGACATTTGCGGGAGGTTCGGAATTTCTAAATTTAAAATTAACGACAAATAAAGCAGATGAGGTGCGTCATGCAGTATTTATACTGTCATGTACTAGTTTAAAGGTGCCATGTGTCATTATTTTTTTTTATTATTAATTATATAATCAATTTATGTCATGTTCCCCAAATTTAAACCAAAAATAATTATTGTTTGTGCTCATTTTTTGATTGCATGTTTTTGTTTTGAGCTTGCACAAAGGTGTCGAATATTCAAAATGAACTTCAACCTGAATCCTGATAAACTCGATTTCATGATGCGAGGATAAAGCTACAGTCCCTTCCGAAGAGCTTGATCTCCTGGTTGTTATCTTGCTAGACAATAATGACTATCTTTATGGTGACCTGAAACGAGATTATTACTGAAAATTAATGTGAAGCTTGGAGGAAGAAATTTTGTGTTAGTTGATGCAATATCTAGGCAGATCCCCCTTGGGGCGCTACATAAATCTGGGAATAAGTAGTGCAGACATGAGTTTTTCTACCAAAAGGGTTGCAACTAAAAGCAATTTCACATTCAGAATTTTCTTGTCACCTAACTCCATAGTTGAATAAAAAAACTCGAATGAAGAAAAATTAGTGGAAGTTTTTTTGAAGGTGCATGCCAAACTGAGAAGAAAAGGAAAGGAGAAGATGACCTTTCTTCAAAGAATAGAGTCGGGTCGGGTGGAATTATACATAGGAAGTTGAGCAATACTCACCATTACATAGACTAGGGAATGGGTCAAAATGGTCCATTTACAAAGAAATTAAATAGTTCCTTGAGGTGATAGAACACTTTAAAAGTTAAAGTGTCTTCATACAAATACAGAACAACTTTTATTGTGTCATTACGTCTTTTCTTTCACATTAACAATAGATTACTGCATACTTCAGACACGATTTATTTTTTACTTATACTCTCTTACAGTATCTCAAAAATTTCAACGCAAAAATGATAACGTTTTACCACATGTATACATATAATCAAAATCTTTAAAGTAGACTAATAACATAAAAAAATCATAGATGCTTTCAGCCTCAAAACAAAAGTGAACAAAATAAAAAGTAATTATCAACGTTATGTGACCTCAGAATAACCACAAAATGTAACACAACAATACGAGCAATGGCAAACCTTGTCCATCTTGCAGATTACAAACTGGTATAAGGAATAAATTTAGAAGACATAATATTCTAAATTCACAGCGAACTCCAAATCGAGGAAAACAGAGAGACAACGAAAACATTAAGCAACTAACTCATAATGCTTTAATTCGACATTGCAAATTGACTTGATGAAACCAAACTAGAATACACATAACATGTCAAACAACAACAAGGCGGTGGTAAATGATAACTAATGGTCCCATAACAAAGCTTTCCAACGTTAAAACATCACGACGAAATAAGATGGAAGCGGAGAAAAAGCTAAAGGGAAGAACTATTACCTTTAACGAGGCAGCAAACTGGGCAATAGTGAGGGAAGGGTCAACGAGCTGCCGAGACTTCGAACACGGGCCAGATTCCGAGCAGTCAAAGAGAGATATAGAAGCAGACTCTATTGAAGGACTCTCCTACTATTTCGGAAAGGTGTCTGAGAGTTTCAACGCCTAATAGATTTGCCGCTAAGAGTACCACACTTTGATTCAGAATATTTTGAAGAAAATATTTTTCTCTTTTTCTTATTTCCTACTGACTCTTTTTTAACTCTCAATAACCCCAAGAAGAATCTGAAACCTTCCCCCTTTTGCTTTGTTTTCTAACAAAATATATTAAAAGGCATTGCTAAAAATCCGTCTCCCTCAAAAACCCAAAAAAAATCCCTTTATACTCAAAGAGTCGAAGTGAATATATAGGAGGGGGGGATTAGGGTTTTGCAAAAAATAGGGGGAAAATACAAAGGCAAAATCATGTTTTCAACCATAGGTTTGAATTTAAACTTCAAATATGCCCCTAAAATCTTTGAATATTCTTGAATGATTCTCCGATTGAACGGTAGAAATTTGGATGGATGAATGAGATCGATTCTTTTGTCCATGGATATGACGTGTCTTCATCCTAAGGTCTCATGGACAAAAATGGCAGGCGTGACTACTTTTCCTGAACATTTCTTACGGAACGGAAGAGAGCAAAAGAGAACAAGGGCAATGGGGCTAGAGAAGTCACGTATCTCACGCGTTTTCCAAATTCTCTGCGCTGAGGAAGAAGACACGAGTACGGGGTTGTTCATACTATTGCTGCTCGCTGCTTGTGCGCACCTGGTTCTTCATCGGCGCGTGGATCAGAATTTTGGAGAAGAAGAGGGACGACAAGGCTAGGTCAATTTTTGGGATCAATTTGCTGGGAAGAAGGAATATTCATGTGGGCTGGGGAAATTTCTGGGTTTCTAAACAAACATGAAAAGAGTGATGGGCCTGCGAGAGGAATTGAAAGAACGGGCTGAGATTTAGAAAAGGTCGGGATCAATAGAAAGGGGGGGTGGTCTGGACATTTTCAGTTAATTTAGGAAATTGGCGACGGGCTATTGTCCCTTACCACCAAATAGAGTTGGGCTTTAAACCGTATTTGAGTTTAAACGATAACTTGGTTAATATTTCTACATAAGACGAATTTAATATTTAATTAATCCACGAGCTTCTTGATTTAAATGAGGTAAAAAGCTAACTTAATTTTGAACGAAGGACTCGAAACATGAGATACTAATTTTGACAAAATTAATTTAATAAGCGTTAAGTAAAACTAAAATCGTTTGAGATGATTTTCGATTATTTTTTACAAAATGAACTAACTATATAAAATCACACACACACACACACACGGATATATA